>NC_084565.2:45295000-45357500 GCF_033978685.3 Nerophis lumbriciformis
AGCGGGGGGGCAATATTGTCTTTGTGCCGGCAGGTCTGGAGTACTACGAGGCCAGCGCCAAGGAGAACATCAACGTGCGGCAAGTCTTCGAGCGCCTGGTGGACGTCATCTGCGTCAAGATGTCGGAGCGGGTGGACGTGGAGGCGCCGGCGGTCCCCGGCACCAAGACGGCCAGACTGAGCGACAAGCCGGCCCAGCTACCTCAGAAGTGCTGCTGATGGGCCGCCGCCGCCATGGCGTGGATCAACTGTGGTCACATTCCTCAGTCGTGCTGGCGTCTCACACACACATTCACACACACTTCCTTCCACTTGTTTGACTGCCATCTGTCTTCTTGTTGTCATTGTGTGAGCCTCCCTCCGCCAAGGCACAACGCAAGTTACTTCATCCGCCACTTCAATTTGTTCCAGTGAGGAAGGGAAAGATGGAAAAAGCTTTTGTCTTCACATTCACGCCATAGGAACTCATAGAACTTATTCTCGCGCCATTTTTGAAAAACGAAGCAAACTTAAAACAAACCAACGGAAGGAGAAATACCGTTTTCGCGCTTTGACTGGCCGCTTCTCACTGAGCTACGTTCTAGAACAATCCGTAGTCGACTTGAAGGACGCCCTCAGGCCGCGTCACCAACGCACAACTCTCAGGCCGAGTCGCAGCCGCCACCGTCAGCCCAAAAGCCGGGGCAATGTTGATCCTTGACTGTCCTTTTGTCCGGGTAGCCTCCCTTTTTCCTTTTTTTGTCTCTTCAGGCACAACTTTTCGTTTCTTTGGTTGTTTTGGAGAAAACGTAAAACAAACCAACGGAAGGACAAATATTATTTCCGCATTTTGACTGGTTTTAGAACAATCCGTAGTCGACTTGAAGGGCGCCCTCAGGCCGCGTCACCAACGCACAACTTTCAGGCCATCGTCAGCCCGAAAGCCGGGGCAATGTTGATCCTTGACTGTCCTTTTGTCCGGGTAGCCTCCCTTTTTCTTTTTTTGTCTCTCCAGGCAAAACTTTTCGTTTCTTTGGTTGTGACCAACGCACAACTCTCAGGCCGAGTCGCAGCCGCCATCGTCAAGCCTCAATAATCGCACTTAGCAAAAAAAGAATGAAAAATGGCGTGAAACTCGACGGACGAGTGTCATGTAGCTTGTACTCTGGGGTCCACATGGCGGTGGAGAAGACGTTGTCGTGGTTCCCTCCCTGCGTGTGTGTGTGTGTGTGTGTGTGTGTGTGTGTGTGTGTGTGTGTGTGTGTGTGTGTGTGTGTGTGTGTGTGTGTGTGCTGCATTTAATTATCATGATATTAACTGTTGTGTTTGTGCACAGTATCTTTGAGCTGATGAAATAACGTGTGTGTGCTAAAAAAAACAGCAAAGAAAAGACAAAAGTTTGAGTGCATTTCCGGTCCAATCTTCTGCCAAAATGCGTCTCCCAGCTCACGTTTTGTTGGTAACCGATGACTATATTGTATTGTTCATTCATTCTGGTGACTTTGTACACGATAGATTGATTTAGAAGTTCTGATGCTGTGAAGTTATTTTGTTTGCCGTGTTGAGGAAGTTGATGTACACTTGTTGTCTTACAGTTTCTGTCCCATTTGGAGGACAAGCACAAAGTGATTGTACAAATATTGTCAATGTTTGTATATTATAGATGCAATTTAGTACAGTATAGTAAAATATTAACAATCTTTACTCATAGTGTTTGTCTGATTTGACTTTTACACAAATACAGTAGATTTAAAAGATCCTCCTCAAGACTGTTTATTTTTCTCAATTCATTTTTTCGTATACATAATTTCATATTCATATGCTAGTTCTGACCAAACTGAGCTTCAATGTTTTTATGAATTTCCCCCAAAAATGTAATAGAACATAAAATGCTGGCACAGTCAGATTTTTTTTGGCCTCAAAAAAATAAATAAATACCCCAAAAGTAAGTCTTAAAGTCCACTTTTATCTCATAATTTCGACTCAATTTATGGGGCAGGGCCGACATCCGGGCAACTGAGCTACATACGGGTTCTTCGAGCCATAGCAACCTGACTGGCGTTGAAAACAAACCGTCGCCATTACTCTTTAACCTGTCGACCTGCGCTGATTAAACCCGTCATTCTGCCTCCAAAATGCCAAAAAACGGTGTTGTTTTTGGTTGTGCAAACCACAACTGGAAACAGGGAAAACAAAGGTCGTATTTTGTTCTGCCAAAGCGTGCTAAAAGCCCACAGAGACGAGACAAATGGCTCGCATCTTTACACCGGGAAAACGAGGACGGTTCTCACTGGAGTCCCCCAAAATCCCGGGTCGTGTGTTCGGATCACTTCGTTTCTGGTAAATATAAGGAACAAAAATCCACCTTCTTAACCACAACTTGGCTATACCGTCCATGCTAATGTTGAACCCGTTGAATTTTTACTGAATAACGTTCGACAGCTGAAGTTGTTGTTGTTGCACAACAATAACATACGGTATAAAGGCTATTTCCAGTAATTCAGCAAATAATAAATCATAATACTGAACTGAATTTGAATGAGCTCTCTACAGATATAATAAATATACAGATACTGGTAGCCACCGTGTCATCCTTATTATCATTTATCAACATACCTTGGGTGATTTAACCATTTTTATGTGATTTATTCGTTACATAACAACCGAAGCTAACAACCGACCTGGTGCGCTTGTGAGGTAGACATAAAGATTTCCAAATTCCATGTCCGGGGCCATTGTGTAGGGTTATCAGTCCACGCATCTGCTGGAAGGCGGTAAGCTAGGCAGTCGTTTAATCCAACTACAGAACATTTTAACTCGTATCTTAACCTAGCCTCACTGGAAAGACTATTTACATAATCATACGCCATTTAGAACAGTTTAAAATGCCGTGAAACCTCGTTAAATGCCTTTTCTGTCAATGCTGTGTTCGCTGTGAGCTGGTTTGTTTTCAACGAATTCAATATGGCGACTGCGTTGCTAGGGGATTGGAGGGCGGAAGTGACGTAGGTCCGCCCTCGCCCATAACATAAGAATTGCCTCATTTTGAAAAGCCACAATCTACGGAAGCCCTAAAAAATGACCTAAAAAATGCCCTAAAGCCCTAAAAAATTACCCCAATGCTACGTCACACTTGTAAGTATTAAAAAAGGTTGCTTGATAATCTCAAAGTTTTGACTTTATTATCTCATTATTTCGATGTATTATCTCACAATTATGACTTTTTAATCTCATAATTTTGACTTTCTTATCATTTCGACTCAAGTGATATAAGAATATTGCCTACAATGTTAAATCGTTTAGTTATGAGATTGAAACAATTCTTATCTCATAAATGTAATGATCTAATAATTTCCTCTAACATTTGTAACTTTCTATTTTATTTTACCTTTTTATCTCATTATTATGACTTTGGGCTTTCATGGATGTGACTCTTTATTAATAGGCAGTTTTGATCTTATAATTAGTACTAACGTTTTACATTTGAATTATTTCTCTGTATAATTCCATGCATTTTCCTACCGCTTGTCCCTTTCGGGGTGGCGGGGGATGCTGGAGACAATTCATGCACTTGAAATAAAAACATTCACAAGAAAACTTGCTCAAATCGTGAAGAAGAAGCGGAAGTGGTCAACCAGTTGACCAATCAGGTGCCCCGTTGTACCGGAGAAGGCTCGTCCTGAGCCAATCACAGGCTTCCTTACGGCTCCCAATGAGGCTCCTTACTCCGCGTTGGCCTGGGCGCTTCTTGAACTCCAATAACCTCAAATAATCGGCGGTAAGGCTCTTAATGATATATTTGTTTGACTTAAAAGTGCTGTGTCATATTCTGGACTACACATGCGGCGTAATAGGCTGCTGAACCCCGGAACCCGCTCTTAATTTCAAGGTAGATTTAAGCTAGCTAGCTTGAATTCACACCGGGATTAGTCAAAGCTAACATCAAGCCTCTTTTCTTCTAATTGATCTCATTTAAACATATCATGCTTCTTAATACAATAGCTGTAAACTAAATATGAGATGTTTGTCAAAGAAAGTACAGTAAAGAATATATCTGCATGTTGCAGCACTCGTGAGAATGTAAGAAACTACAGTAAAGAATATATCTGCATGTTGCAGCACTGTGTGAGAATGTAATAAAGTACAGTAAAGAATATATCTGCATGTTGCAGCACTGTGTGAGAATGTAAGAAACAACAGTAAAGAATATATCTGCATGTTGCAGCACTCGTGAGAATGTAAGAAACAACAGTAAAGAATATATCTGCATGTTGCAGCACTGTGTGAGAATGTAAGAAACAACAGTAAAGAATATATCTGCATGTTGCAGCACTGTGTGAGAATGTAAGAAACAACAGTAAAGAATATATCTGCATGTTGCAGCACTGTGTGAGAATGTAAGAAACAACAGTAAAGAATATATCTGCATGTTGCAGCACTGTGTGAGAATGTAAGAAAGTACAGTAAAGAATATATCTGCATGTTGCAGCACTCGTGAGAATGCCTCAGACCAACAAGTCAGTCGGCGCTGGCAACACGTCAGGTCAGGTCTGTGCTCCAGACCAAGGTGAACCCCCAACTCAGCAGGATTTTAGGACTGCGGAGACTGACGAGCAGGGAGACCAGGAGATCATCAAATCGCCCAGCGACCCTAAGAAATACAGGTGGGAGGAAGAGTGGGATAAAGTGAGCAATCTTCATCTGGTGTGTGCTTTCCCATGCAGATGTATCCAGCTCAGTAACGGCCTGAGAGCCTTGCTCATCTCCGACTTCAGCAGGACTGATGGCAACGGAGAGGAAGTGGGCCAGGGGGATGCTGGGGATGAGGCGGAGGACAGTGAAGAGGATTCTGGTGAGGGATCAGAAGAGGAAGAGGAGGAAAATGAAGAGGAGGAGCAGGACAGCGACTTTGACGAGCTGGATGAGGACAATGTAGCCAAGAAGAAGAAAGAGAAGCAGGTGGGAGACAAATAATGGATGAGTTATCATTGAATTAATGTGTGTGTGTGTGTGTGTGTGTGTGTGTGTGTGTGTGTGTGTGTGTGTGTGTGTGTGTGTGTGTGTGTGTGTGTGTGTGTGTGTGTGTGTGTGTGTGTGTGTGTGTGTGTTTGTCCAGGCTGCAGCTGCATTGTGCATCAATGTGGGTAGATGAATTATCATTGATTTAATGTATGTGTGTGTTAAGGCTGAAACGACGCGTCGACGTAGTCGACGTCATCGGTTACGTAAATACGTCGACGCCGTTTTTGTGCGTCGGCGCGTCGCATATTTACGTCACACTACTGTCATGGCGGAGCGCAAAGCAGACGATGCAAGCGAGGGGAAAAAAGCACGCCAAAAGTCGTCAAAAGTGTGGGAGTATTTCAATTGTATGCACACTGTGTCGAGCGGAAATGGCCTATCATAGCAGCACAACGGCTATGAACGAACATTTGAAAAGAAAACCCCCGACAGCGTTCTTGCCATCACCATCAACAAGTCAATCGTCCGCGTGCGTATACGTTGTCATTATTACACAAAAACATGAATGTGTCATTTGTATCTGCGTTGTAAATTCATAAACTAAAGCACCGTTTCGCTCTGAGAGGCGCGTTTGGCATGCCTGTTCAGTGTTTACAAAGACGCGCTCCTCTTTAACGCTGTGGAGAGGAGGCGGCGGCGGCCAGCGAGCGGCGAGGCGGGGCGCGCCGGGAGCGACGCCGCAATCGTGCCCAGGTGCGCGATCCGCGCAGTTGGAAGAGAAAAGACTTTGTGTAAAATGAAAAGATTGTAAACCTGGCAAAGCCGTCTGGCGTTCAGTCTGTCGGTCCTGAAAGAACCCCACGGCACAAGACGTGTCACAAACGCTAACGTTAATTAGTTGTGCAAATACCTTTTACAACATTAACAGTTACATATACTATGTACAAACCAACAATTAACTTTCACTTTAATCATACTATCATTGTTGTGTTATTAAGCAAAATAAGCAATACTTTTACTTTTGTTGAAATGTTTACACTGTACACTTTTTTGTATTGGATGTTTAGCTTTATTTTTGCACATTTTAGCAAATAAGCAATACTTTTACTTTTGTTGAAATGTTTACACTTGTTACAGAATATTTCCATTTTGCACTTTTTTGTATTGGATGTTTATCTTTATTTTTGCACATTTTAAAGCAAAATAAGCAATACTTTTACTTTTGAAATGCTTATACTATTCCAGAATATTAAGATTTGCACTGGATGTTTACTTTTATATTTGCACATTAAAAAGCAAATAAGCTACTTTTAATTTTGTTAAATGTTAAAAGTTTTAAATGTTTACATTGTTACAGAATATTTTGTCATGTTGTTGTCAATGTTGACTGAGTGGCCATACTTTTTTTTTTGTAAATAAAAGCCATGCCTTTTGAAAAAACTGGCCTACATTTATTTTTTCCTCTTCATTTTAAATTAAAAAAAAAATCGGTAAAAGGAAAAATAATCTATAGATTAATCGAAAAAAATAATCTATAGATTAACCGATTAATCGAAAAAAATAATCTATAGATTAATCGATAGAAAAATAATCGTTAGCTGCAGCCCTACGTGTGTGTGTGTTTGTCCAGGCTGCAGCTGCATTGTGCATCAATGTGGGTAGATGAATTATCATTGATTTAATGTATGTGTGTGTGTGTGTGTGTGTGTGTGTGTGTCCAGGCTGCAGCTGCATTGTGCATCAATGTGGGTAGATGAATTATCATTGATTTAATGTATGTGTGTGTGTGTGTGTGTGTGTCCAGGCTGCAGCTGCATTGTGCATCAATGTGGGTAGATGAATTATCATTGATTTAATGTATGTGTGTGTGTGTGTGTGTGTGTCCAGGCTGCAGCTGCATTGTGCATCAATGTGGGTAGATGAATTATCATTGATTTAATGTGTGTGTGTGTGTGTGTGTGTGTGTGTCCAGGCTGCAGCTGCATTGTGCATCAATGTGGGTAGATGAATTATCATTGATTTAATGTGTGTGTGTGTGTGTGTGTGTGTGTGTCCAGGCTGCAGCTGCATTGTGCATCAATGTGGGTAGCTTCAGTGACCCTGACGACCTCCCTGGCCTCGCCCACTTCCTGGAGCACAGTAAGTCCTTCTCCATAACCATTCACACTTGAGTGGCTCCCTGGAGTGTTTGTAAAGAAGGATTGAAGATGGCTGAAAAATCATGTTTTAGTTTGAGGACAAACATGACACTAGCACTGTTGAAATATGTTGCTGTGTCTGCTTCACTGATGACACTATTTGCTCAACATCCTTCTGTCCTACTCATTTTGGCGGTTCTTGAACTCACCATAGTGTGGACTGTGACGCAACAGTTTGTTTACATGTAAAATCTTCCACTCCTTCTTTGTCTCATTTTGTCCACCAAACGTCTTATGCTGTGCATGAATGCACGAAGGTGAACTTTGTTGATGTCATTGACTTGTTGGAGTGCCGTTTCCTTTAACTTGGACACACACATCTATACCTTTTAACTTGGACACACACACATCTATACCTTTAACTTGGACACACACACATCTATACCTTTAACTTGGACACACACATCTATACCTTTAACTTGGACACACACATCTATACCTTTAACTTGGACACACACACATCTATACCTTTAACTTGGACACACACATCTATACCTTTAACTTGGACACACACATCTATACCTTTTAACTTGGACACACACATCTATACCTTTTAACTTGGACACACACATCTATACCTTTAACTTGGACACACACATCTATACCTTTAACTTGGACACACACATCTATACCTTTAACTTGGACACACACATCTATACCTTTAACTTGGACACACACATCTATACCTTTAACTTGGACACACACATCTATACCTTTAACTTGGACACACACATCTATACCTTTAACTTGGACACACACACATCTATACCTTTAACTTGGACACACACACATCTATACCTTTAACTTGGACACACACACATCTATACCTTTAACTTGGACACACACACATCTATACCTTTAACTTGGACACACACATCTATACCTTTAACTTGGACACACACATCTATACCTTTGGCCATTAAAAGACAGTCATTACCAGAAGTTATCTCACCTTCTGAGTAGCCTCTGATTTACTAATGATTTCTAATGTGTAGAATAAATATTACATTTCAACATTTCTGTCAACCAAGATTTGTGTCAGCCTGCGACTCGTAATCATTTTGATAGTAGGCTAATATAGACACTTACATCATGTGTTGCCTTCATTATAACACTTATATAAGGCTTTTAAAGTCATTTTGATAGTAGGCTAATATAGACACTTACATCATGTGTTGTCTTCATTATAACACTTATATAAGACTTTTAAAGTCATTTTGATAGTAGGCTAATATAGACACTTACATCATGTGTTGTCTTCATTATAACACTTATATAAGACTTTTAAAGTCCTTTTGATAGTAGGCTAATATAGACACATCATGTGTTGTCTTCATTATAACACTTATATAAGACTTTTAAAGTCATTTTGATAGTAGGCTAATATAGACACTTACGTCATGTGTTGTCTTCATTATGACACTTATATAAGACTTTTAAAGTCAGTTTGATAGTAGGCTAATATAGACACTAACATCATGTGTTGTCTTCATTATAACACTTATATAAGACTTTTAAAGTCATTTTGATAGTAGGCTAATATAGACACTTACGGTACATCATGTGTTGTCTTCATTATAACACTTATATAAGACTTTTAAAGTCATTTTGATAGTAGGCTAATATAGACACGTCATGTGTTGTCTTCATTATAACACTTATATAAGGCTTTTAAAGTCATTTTGATAGTAGGCTAATATAGACACTTACATCATGTGTTGTCTTCATTATAACATTTATATTAGACTTTTAAAGTCATTTTGATAGTAGGCTAATATAGACACTTACATCATGTGTTGTCTTCATTATAACACTTATATAAGACTTTTATAGTAATTTTGATAGTAGGCTAATATAGACACTTACATCATGTGTTGTCTTCATTATAACACTTATATAAGACTTTTATAGTAATTTTGATAGTAGGCTAATATAGACACTTACATCATGTGTTGTCTTCATTATAACACTTATATAAGACTTTTATAGTCATTTTGATTGTAAGCTAATATAGCTAATATAGACACTTACATCATGTGTTGTCTTCATTATAACACTTATATAAGACTTTTAAAGTCATTTTGATAGTAGGCTAATATAGACACTTACATCATGTGTTGACTTCATTTTAACACTTATATAAGACTTTTAAAGTCATTTTGATAGTAGGCTAATATAGCTAATATAGACACTTATATCATGTGTTGTCTTCATTATAACACTTATATAAGACTTTTAAAGTAATTTTGATAGTAGGCTAATATAGACACGTCATGTGTTGTCTTCATTATAACACTTATATAAGGCTTTTAAAGACATTTTGATAGTAGGCTAATATAGACACGTCATGTGTTGTCTTCATTATATCACTTATATAAGACTTTTAAAGTCATTTTGATAGTAGGCTAATATAACTAAAATAGACACTTACATCATGTGTTGTCTTCATTATAACACTTATATAAGACTTTTAAAGTCATTTTGATAGTAGGCTAATATAGACACTTACATCATGTGTTGTCTTCATTATAACACTTATATAAGACTTTAAAAGTCATTTTGATAGTAGGCTAATATAGACACTTGCATCATGTGTTGTCTTCATTATAACACTTATATATGACTTTTAAAGTCATTTTGATAGTAGGCTAATATAGCTAATATAGACACTTACATCATGTGTTGTCTTCATTATAACACTTATATAAGACTTTTAAAGTCATTTTGATAGTAGGCTACCGTATTTTCCGCACCATAAAGCGCCCTGGGTTATAAGCCGCGCCTTCAATGAACGGCATATTTCAAAACTTTGTCCACCTATAAGCCGCCCCGCCCCGTGTTGTAAGCCGCATCTAACTGCGCTAAAGGAATGTCAAAAAAACAGTCAAATAGGTCAGTCAAACTTTAATAATATATTAAAACCAGCGTGATGTGGGCGCGCATGGAGTCGTATATCAACATGGACGGAGCTGCGTGAAAAAAGCCACCCGGCCTCTTCGCGTAAACTTAAACTTACCTTAACCACTCGCTCATCTTTTCTTCATCCATCCCTTCGAGTTAGCTTTTATGATGACGCCGGCTGGAAAGGTCTCTTTTGGCAAGGTCTTCCTTTTGAATATCACCATGGGTGGAAGTTTCTGTCCATTAGCATGGCAAGCTAGAACCACAGTGAAGGATGACTTCTCATTCCCTGTGGTGCGAATATTCACCGTACGTGCTCCCGTTGTATCCACAGTGCGGTTCACAGGAATATCAGTTGCTGTGAAATAGTAATCCGTGTGCGGATGGAGAGATTGCGTCTTTTCATGAACCGGATCCCTGTCGTTTAGTAGGAGCCATTTTGTGGTCTTTACAGATGTAAACACACAAAGGAAATGAAACGTACGGTAATATCCGCGCGCTTTTTCTTCTTCTACGCGGGCGGGTGGTTGCTTACAGTAGAAGAAGAAGCGCTTCCTGTTCTATGGGGGCGGGTGCTTACCTTGGCGGTTGCTTGTGTAGAAGAAGAAGCGCTTCCTGTTCTACCGGAAAAAAAGATGGCGGCTGTTTACCGTAGTTACGAGACCGAAACTTTATGAAAATGAATCTTAATATTTATCCATATATAAAGCGCACCGGGTTATAAGGCGCACTGTCAGCTTTTGAGAAAATTTGTGGTTTTTAGGTGCGCCTTATAGTGCGGAAAATACGGTACTTTAATTTGTTTTCGAGTACAACAAAGCCCTTATTTTCAAGGTGTGGCGATAATAAAAATGCGCCACATTCAATGACATCAATATCTGCAGTGGCGTCTTTCCTCTTTTCATTGTTCCCTTCTCTTCCTCCTCAGTGGTGTTCATGGGTAGCGAGAAGTATCCGGCGGAGAACGGCTTCGACGCCTTCCTCAAGAAGCACGGTGGAAGTGACAACGCCTCCACGGACTGCGAGAGAACCATCTTCCAGTTTGACGTGCAGAAGAAACATTTCAGGGAGGCGCTCGACAGGTGAGCTCGCCACCTCCTCCAGAACTTACTAGTTTCTGCTGGATACCTTTTTTGTGTTCCAGGTGGGCGCAGTTCTTCATCTGTCCTCTGATGATTGAGGACGCCATCGACAGGGAGGTGGAGGCGGTGGACAGTGGTGAGTCCATGATGACATCATTCATTGTTGCATGTAATACCTTTTTAAGGTTGTGTATTCTCTCCTGTCGTGTTCAGAATATCAGTTAGCGAGGCCTTCGGACTCACATCGTAAGGAGATGTTATTTGGAAGCTTGGCCGTCCCGGGACATCCGATGAGCAAGTTCTGCTGGGGTAAGAACCGCTTGGTCATCTTAGTTTTGACAGCAGATTTTAGTCACAAAAATGTTTTAGTCATATTTTAGTCATCTAAATGGATTTAGCTTTAGTCAACTAAAATATCAAGTTTCACAGTATACACAAAGTTGTATACGTTAACTGTTGGCAATTTGGAGTGCATAACTTGGAGAAATCCTATTTGAACTATGATGTTCAGTAACTAACTATTTTTTGTTCTATCATTGAAATGTAATGTGTACATTCTATCATGTAGGTCTGCTAATTATCAATCAATCAATCAATCAATGTTTATTTATATAGCCCTAAATCACAAGTGTCTCAAAGGGCTGCACAAGCCACAACGACATCCTCGGTACAAAGCCCACATAAGGGCAAGGAAAAACTCACCCCAGTGGGACGTCGATGTGAATGACTATGAGAAACCTTGGAGAGGACCGCATATGTGGGTAACCCCCCCCCCTCTAGGGGAGACCGAAAGCAATGGATGTCGAGTGGATCTAACATAATAGTGAGAGAGTCCAGTCCATAGTGGATCCAACATAATAGTACCGTATTTTCCGCACTATTAGCCGCACCTAAAAACCACAAATTTACTCAAAAGCTGACAGTGCGGCTTATAACCCGGTGCGCTTTATATATGGATTAATATTAAGATTCATTTTCATAAAGTTTCGGTCTCGCAACTACGGTAAACAGCCGCCATCTTTTTTCCCCGTAGAAGAGGAAGTGCTTCTTCTTCTACGCAAGCAACCGCCAAGGTAGGCACCCGCCCCCATAGAACAGGAAGCGCTTCTTCTTCTACTGTAAGCAACCACCCGCCCCGGTAGAAGAAGAAGAAGCGCGCGGATATTACGTTTCATTTACTTTGTGTGTTTACATCTGTAAAGACCACAAAATGGCTCCTACTAAGCGACAGGTTTCCGGTTCATGAAAAGACGCAATCTCTCCATCCGCACACGGACTACTATTTCACAGCAACTGCCTAAAGACTTTCAAGAAAAGCTGGCTACTTTCCGTGCATATTGTAAAAACAAGATAGCTGAAAAAAAGATCCGGCCAGAGAACATTATCAACATGGACGAGGTTCCACTGACTTTTGATATTCCTGTGAACCGCACTGTGGATACAACGGGAGCACGTACGGTGAATATTCGCACCACAGGGAATGAGAAGTCATCCTTCACTGTGGTTCTAGCTTGCCATGCTAATGGCCAGAAACTTCCACCCATGGTGATATTCAAAAGGAAGACCTTGCCAAAAGAGACCTTTCCAGCCGGCGTCATCATAAAAGCTAACTCGAAGGGATGGATGGATGAAGAAAAGATGAGCGAGTGGTTAAGGTAAGTTTACGCGAAGAGGCCGGGTGGCTTTTTTCACGCAGCTCCGTCCATGTTGATATACGACTCCATGCGCGCCCACATCACGCTGGTTTTTAATATATTATTAAAGTTTGACTGACCTATCTGACTGTTTTTTTGACATTCCTTTAGCGCAGTTAGATGCGGCTTATAACACGGGGCGGCTTATAGGTGGACAAAGTTTTGAAATATGCCGTTCATTGAAGGCGCGGCTTTTAACCCAGGGCGGCTTATGGTGCGGAAAATACGGTAAGAGTCCAGTCCATAGTGGGGCCAGCAGGACACCATCTCGAGCGGAGACGGGTCAGCAGCGCAGAGATGTTCCCAGCCGATGCACAGGCGAGCGGTCCACCCCAGGTCCCGACTCTGGACAGCCAGCACTTCATCCATGGCCACCGGACCTGCGCCCACCCCCCTCCACAAGGAATAGGGGAGCAGAGGAGAAAAGAAAAGAAACGGCAGATCAACTGGTCTAACAGGGGGGCTATTTAAAGGCTAGAGTATACAAATGAGTTTTAAAATGGGACTTAAATGCTTCTACTGAGGTAGCATCTCTAATTGTTACCGGGAGGGCATTCCATAGTACTGGAGCCCCAATAGAAAACGCTCTATAGCCCGCAGACTTTTTTTGGGCTCTGGGAATCACTAATAAGCCGGAGTTCTTTGAACGCAGATTTCTTGCCGGGACATATGGTACAATACAATCGACAAGATAGGACGGAGCTAGACCGTGTAGTATTTTATACGTAAGTAGTAAAACCTTAAAGTCACATCTTAAGTGCACAGGAAGCCAGTGCAGGTGAGCCAGTATAGGTATATATATATGTATATATGTATATAAAGGTATATACAGTATAGGCGTAATATGATCAAACTTTCTTGTTCTTGTCAAAAGTCTAGCAGCCGCATTTTGTACCAATTGTAGTCTTTTAATGCTAGACATAGGGAGACCCCAAAATAATACGTTACAGTAGTCGAGACGAGACGTAACGAACGCATGAATAATGATCTCAGCGTCGCTAGTGGATAAAATAGAACGAATTTTAGCGATATTACGGAGATGAAAGAAGGCCGTTTTAGTAACACTCTTAATGTGTGACTCAAAGGAGAGAGTTGGGTGGAAGATAATACCCAGATTCTTTACTGAGTCGCCTTGTGTAATTGTTTGGTTGTCAAATGTTAAGGTGGTATTATTAAATAAATGTTATGAACACACATAAATATAACTGATCAATAAGAGTTGAAGTCCCAATGCCAGTGTACAGTGCATGTATTATAGTCCTATGAAGAAGTTAACTACTTTTAATCTATATTGTAGACAACAAGGGGGTCAAAAAATAAAATAAAATCGATTTTCGATTGAATCGCGATTCTTATTTGTAATGATTCTTAATCGATAAAAAAAAAAAACTTGTATTTTTTTGTTTATTTTATCTGTCCTGTGCAACATCTCAGGCAAATCATATTGTTGATGTGGATGTCCATATTGTTTGAAGGTACACATTTAGTTTAGAAAACGAGAAGTGTTGCATACTTCTCTTGTTGCCTTAGTAGTATTTGACTTTATTAAATGTTTGGGTAGAATTTTATTAAACAAAAACCATTTTTTTCTAAGTAATATAGAAATGTATTGCAGCTGTTTATCTATTTTATGGAGGAATGTAGTTAATCATAGAACTGGCACCCAATAGTATTAAAAAGTATGGATTTTGACTCGAGAATCGTTTTGAATCAAGTATCTATTCCGAATCGAATCGTTACCCCAAGAATCGAATTGCATTGAATCATGTGGTGACCAAAGATTCCCAGCCCTAATGTATAACTACCCAGGGTGTGCACAATTTGCGTCTTGGCCACTTTTCCCGTTTAAGTACAGCAACCAGTGTTCTAGATCTAGGACGGGTATAAATATATATCTCACATACCTGTCTTTCTTTGTCACAACAATGACAAATCTGCTCTCTTTTGCGTTGTCTAGTTGTGCAATAAATAGCTTAACGGTCTGCCAAGGACATCAGTTGAAGCAGTGGTCCCCAACCTTTTTATTATTTTTTGTCATAAAAAAATACAATCATGTGTGCTTACGGACTGTATCCCTTGCAGACTGTATTGATATATATTGATATATAATGTAGGAACCACAATATTAATAACAGAAAGAAACAACCCTTTTGTGTGAATGAGTGAGAATGAGAATAAATGGGGGAGGGAGGTTTTTTGGGTTGGTGCACTAATTGTAAGTGTATCTTGTGTTTTTGATGTTCATTTAATAAAAAAAAACAAAAAAACGATACCGATAATAAAAGAACCGATACCGATAATTTCCGATATTACATTTTAAAGCATTTATCGACATCTCTAATTATTATGCCTAATTTGGACAACCAGGTATGGTGAAGATAAGGACCTTTTTTTAAAAATTAATAAAAAATAAAATATATATATATATATATATATATATTGATATATAATGTAGGAAGCAGAATATTAATAACAGAAAGAAACAACCCTTTTGTGTGAATGAGTGAGAATGGGGGAGGGAGGTTTTTTGGGTTGGTGCACTAATTGTAAGTGTATCTTGTGTTTTTTATGTTGATTAAATAAAAATAAAAAAATACATATTTTAATTTGTATTTTTAATTTTTTGTGCGGCCCGGTACCAATCGATCCACGGACCGGTACCTGAGTTAAAGTGCACTCATTAAGTTGACGGGCAGGCTCGCCCATGGTTTACTACAAAAGTACCGGTAGTGCCTGCTCCTGCTCTAGCGTCTTTAATAGTAACAGTATATAAGTGCAGTATGAATCACTTTATCTTCGAGCAACTTACTATTGCACAGCTGTCCTGATGGCCTGCAGATGGCGCTTCAAGTTGGTTATAGTTGTAAATGGAGCCACAGGGTTTACAACGTGTCTTGTTGTAGACCGCAGAAATAGTAAAGTGCGTCCATTTGTCTTCTCTTCCTTCCAGGTGGAGAAGACATATTCTATTGAGGTGTGTGACAAAACAGCCTTGTTTTACCAGTTAAAAATCACAACGCCATGTCTTACTAAGACATGATTTACTCCCCGGCCCCACATGCAACTGTGTCTGAGTATAACCCTAACTTGTCCCACCCGCCCAAAACTAAATGAAATACGATTGGATTTCGTCTTGTGTTTATTTGTTAACTAAATTGTCAGTAAATTTCATCATTGTTTTGGTCAACATGCATTTGTTTTGATTAGTTATCCTCCTGATTTAATTAGTGGAAAATAAGTCATTGACGATAACTACCGTATTTTCCGCACCATAAGCCGCCCTGGGTTATAAGCCGCGCCTTTAATGAACGGCATATTTCAAAACTTTGTCCACCTATAAGCCGCCCCGTGTTATAAGCCGCATCTAACTGCGCTAAAGGGAGTGTCAAAAAAACAGTCAGATAGGTCAGTCAAACTTTAATAATATATTAAAAACCAGCGTTCTAACAACTCTGTTCACTCCCAAAATGTACGGTAATGTGCAAATGTGCAATCACAAACATAGTAAAATTCAAAATAGTGCAGAGCAATAACATCAATAACTTAATGTTGCTCGAACGTTAATGTCACAACACACAAAATAAACATAACGCTCACTTTCTGAAGTTATTCTTCATTCATAAATCCCTCGAATTCTTCTCCTTCGGTGTCCGAATTAAAAAGTTGGGCGAATACGGGATCCAAAATGGCCGGCTCCGTCTCGTCGAAGTCATTGCCTTCCGGAAAGCTCGGACCACAGTTGTGACCGAAATATCCGCCCAGGCATTTACGATCCACTGGCAGATGTTGGCGTATGTCGTCCGGCGCTGTCTCCCTGTCTTAGTGAAGGTGTGTTCGCCTTCGGTCATCCATTGTTCCCACGCCGTTCGCAGTCGTGCTTTAAATGCCCTGTTGACACCAATATCGAGCGGTTGGAGTTCTTTGGTTAATCCACCCGGAATGACGGCGAGTGTTGTATTTGTGTGCTTCACTTGTTTTTTGACACCATCTGTGATGTGGGCGCGCATGGAGTCGTATATCAAAATGGAACACGCAAAGGAAATGAAACGTAATACCCGCGCACTTCTTCTTCTACGGGGGCGGGTGGTTGCTTACCGTAGAAGAAGAAGCGCTTCCTCTTCTACGGGGGCGGGTGCTTACCTTGGCAGTTGCTTACCATAGAAGAAGAAGCGCTTCCTCTTCTACGGGGAAAAAAGATGACGGCTGTTTACCGTAGTTGCGAGACCGAAACTTTATGAAAATAAATATTTATATTAATCCATATATAAGGCGCACCGGGTTATAAGCCGCACTGTCAGCTTTTGTGAAAATTTGTGGTTTTTAGGTGCGGCTTATAGTGCGGAAAATACGGTAAGGCAAACCTTTTTAGTCAACAAAATAACAGTGTCTCGCTGCCTTGGTCTTGTGTGAAAGGTTCTCCGCCCTGCAGCCGCCTCGCATGCACATTTCCTCCCCAATCCTGGTGTCGTCCTGCTTTGTGGTGGAATGACAAACAAGTGTGATTTGATTTTAGGAAATGCTCAGACATTGAAACATGAGCCCAGAGAGAAGGGGATCAACACGTACCAGCGGCTGCGAGACTTCTGGAGGAGATACTACTCCGCTCATTACATGACGCTCGCTGTTCAGTCGAAAGGTTTGTTTTTGCCTCCAAAGAGTCCTTCCACCATCTGTTGACATCATCTTCTTCCTGTCCAGAGACACTAGACACACTGGAGCAGTGGGTTAGAGAGATCTTCATTCATATCCCCAACAAGTAAGAAGCTTTCATAACATCATCACTCTTTTAGCTCCCTGAGGTTTTACTTCCTGTTCCACTTTTCCACACCCTGCCTTTGGGCTACCAAAAAGTCCGTGCTAGACAATTCCACAGTTCTCCACAATGGGGAAGAAGTAGGGTAGGGCTGGGCAATTTTGATGACTACTCATCCAAAAGCCATGTGAAAAACACTGTTCTACTAATGCTGATGTTAGCAAGTTGGTTGTTGTTGACGTGCCATTTTGACATCATGCGTCCTTGAGTGTGCTTTCTTTTACTTGAAAGCATGTCAACATCAAGCAATTATTGCTACATTACCATGCTTTTTCTTATTTAAATGGGGTTTATATACTTATTAAGTTGATAATATGTTGAACTCATCTCTAGATTCTGGAGTTTTTAGTACACGTTTTTAAAAACTGGCAGGTTAAAATAATTTAAAAAAAAAAGACTATATTGTGTATTTAGTATTAATTGAGATCAGGTGAAATGAAAAAATGAATCGTGATGTTTTTTTTTTTGCCAGCCCAGTGAAAAAGACAAAAAACATGAACTTATTCCTATGTCCACACTATAATGCCACTGTGCTGATTACGTAGCTAGTAGAGATGCGCGGTTTGCGGGCACAACCGCGGAGTCCGCGGATTATCCGCGGATCGGGCGGATGAAATTAAAAAAAATTAGATTTTATCCGCGGGTCGGGTCGGGCGGTTGAAATGAAAAAAAATTAGATTTTAAATAGATTCAGGCGGGTGGCAGTTAAACCAATTGGGAAATATATATACATAGTTAAATGTTGTTACCCACATACGAAAAACGAGCAGGCACCTGCAGCATATGCCACAACAGAAGAAGAAAAAAAAAAGAGATGGACACTTTTACGGATCGGAGAAGGGACGCCTCGCCGGGGTCCGGGACCGAGGCCCCTTCCCCCGAGAGGGCCCCATCGGGAGCCGTAGCTGAGGCGATCCGCGAGAAGGGCCCGACGCACGTCAAGGGTCACCACCGCGCCCACCGCACCGACACCCCGCCTCGTCCGCCTTCGCCGCGGCCGGCGTCACACGCAGCAGGTAAGCAGCTTACCTGCCCGCCACCCCCGTGGCCGGGGGCTCGTAACAGGGGTCACTCCGCGCGCTCCGCCCGCGCAGCTTACCTGCCCGCCACCCCTGTTGCCGGGGGCGCGTAACAGGGGTCACTCCGCGCGCAGTGCGCTCACGAAAGGGGTGGGGCTCACCCTGGTTGATATAGACAGCAGGACGGTGGCCATGGAAGTCGGAACCCGCTAAGGAGTGTGTAACAACCCACCTGCCGAATCAACTAGCCCTGAAAATGGATGGCGCTGGAGCGTCGGGCCCATATACCCGGCCGTCGCCGGCAGTGAGACGCGCTTGGAGGTGCGCTCAGCGCGGCTCCCATATGATTGCGCGCTGGTGTGCGTCTGGGTCGTGACAGCGTGGCACGCGAATGTCTGTGCTGCATTGGATCAGTCTCCTTTCTTTAACAGGCAAAAGCTTTATAACCTCACTAATGCCTTGCATCGTCTATATTAGATATATAACAACGGGCGGGTGCGGTTCTGATCAAATGTTAGATCGGGTGCATGGCGGATGGTTGACGACTTTCTGATGCGGTTGCGGATGAAATAATTGCCTATCCGCGCATCTCTAGTAGCTAGTAACACCTGCACACACAACCAGTCTTAGAAATGTTGCATAATAACACCTTACTTTTACTAGTAACGAGTAATCTAATTGATTACTTTTACGTACGTTACAACGCTGTTACCGATTCGTTTGATGTAATGTGGCACGCTGCTTTTGAGGTAGTTGGATGTCAACAAGACAGCGTCAGAAGCACAGCAAGTTCAATGCAGGAAGTAACGTTTTACTAGTGAAAGCAACAACCAGAAGTAAACATTAAAATGAACTTGACATGAAATAGGAAGAAGCAACATCACACAGCATGTAGGCTAGGTACACACACACACACACACATCGCACACACTCCTACTAATACCACTACGAGGGCATAGTGAACAACTAATCAATGATTGACGTCACAAGCTTGCAATCATACAGTGCCCCATCTAAGCACATTCAATCAATCAATCAATCAATCAATGTTTATTTATATAGCCCTAAATCACAAGTGTCTCAAAGGGCTGCACAAGCCACAACGACATCCTCGGTTCAAAGCCCACATAAGGGCAAGGAAAAACTCACCCCAGTGGGACGTCGATGTGAATGACTATGAGAAACCTTGGAGAGGACCGCATATGTGGGTAACCCCCCCCCCCCCCCCCCCCCCCCCCCCCCCCTCTAGGGGAGACCGAATGCAATGGATGTCGAGTGGGTCTGACATAATATTGTGAGAGTCCAGTCCATAGTGGATCCAACATAATAGTGAGAATCCAGTTCATAGTGGGGCCAGCAGGACACCATCCCGAGCGGAGACGGGTCAGCAGCGCAGAGATGTTCCCAGCCGATGCACAGGCGAGCGGTCCACCCTGGGTCCCGACTCTGGACAGCCTTCATCCATGGCCACCGGACCTGTGCCCCCCCCCCCCCCCCTCCACAAAGAAGAGGGGAGCAGAGGAGAGAAGAAAAGAAACGGCAGATCAACTGGTCTAAAAGGGGCGTCTATTTAAAGGCTAGAGTATACAAATGAGTTTTAAGATGGGACTTAAATGCTTCTACTGAGGTAGCATCTCTAATTGTTACCGGGAGGGCATTCCATAGTACTGGAGCCCGAATAGAAAACTCTCTATAGCCCGCAGACTTTTTTTGGGCTCTGGGAATCACTAATAAGAGCCCAATCTCTTTATTAGCTAGCGCTAACACAATCCAGTGAAAAGATTCATCTGATACTGCTAAGATAGTTAAAATGTTGCTCTGAGTGCGCTCTCGCTGACGTCACGCGTCACTTGGCAACAGACACAGCCTTTTAAAGGCACATACACACACTCAGCTCTCATGAATCGTCTTTCAATGCAGATATTTGCATTCATATTTTTTTTAAACACATTGATTGCATGTATTAAAGAGTAATTCTGTTAGTAATTCAACAACTTTTTTGGTAAAATAACTACAATTAATTACTTTTTAAAAGTAATTTTCAGACACTGCACACAACACACACACCAAAATGTTTTATGGGTGTGACAATACTCGATATTGAGTACATTATAACTACACAATGTTATGACCAACGTTCCCTCTAAGGTGCGAGCCTGCGCAATTGCGCACTGCTCAAGCGTCCTCTGCGCACAGCAAATATATGCCGCGCACCAAATCAAACCCATCTGAATTCTAAACAAAAATAAAGACATTTATTCTGTATAATTTTGCAATGCAACTCTGAGTGACAGTGACAACAAGCGGCCCCAACGGTGTTCGTCAACACCCTTCAATTATTGTAACGTCTATCGAGATGCTTCGAGGACAGGAATTATATCCATCACTTTATTGAGCAAAACTGTTTATATTGGGCCATAACCACACCAAAAACATGAGTAAAAAACTTATATCTGGAAAAACGAGTCATTTTCTGCCGTACAAAGCAGGCCAGAAGCAACACGCATACCACTAAGCCACTGGTGCGTTTATGGCCACACAAAAAGTCGGACAACACACAAAGTTACACTATGACTCCTCAGTCATACGTGTGCTTATTCTACTGTCATTTATTATTAATGTTAATATATTAATTAATCATGGAATGCTGTTACTAGAGAAAGTTACACACTTCATCCTATGCTTACATTTCATTGTGCAACATGAGGATGTTTAAATGTGATCTCTGAAATGATTTCCAAAGCAGGACCCCCACCCAGACATATTGTACAATACTAATCCATAGCTTATGAAAAACAACATTTCTTTTATTTTCATTACAAGTGGGCCAAATCACTAATATTAGAAAATAATCTCATGAAAATGACTCCTGTCATTTGAGTGTTATTATGAAAGATTGGTTTGAGACAGGTGTGCTGCTGGTATTGCCACGTGTGATGTTGCTCACATGTGCTCCACTCAATGCTCAGGGACTTTTTGTGTTTGCTCACACACATGAACACTTGATTATGACCATATTTACAAAATATATGAGTGGACAAACAGACTTTATTTAACTGGGTCACAAAACAATGCTGGTGCATTTTGAAATGTTTTATAACGTTGCATGCACTACCTATGCATGAACATTTGACTGATGTACACCTTTCCACTAATTGAAAGGAAAACTGAAAGTTAGATGAAATGAAATAAAGTACTGTAAAGGCTATATCCAAAGTGCTGTTCCCTTTCATCTTGGTATCCATCCATGATTGATTTGTGGTTGCCTTTCCTTGGAGATAAACACTGCAGTAGCTGTTGGACTACGATGAAGGCGTGTCACGTGCCCAAACAGGTGGATGGCGTGGGGACACGTTGATGTGGCACTCTCATCCAGTGGCATGGCTTTTTAAGTTCCAAGGCAATGACGACTGCTTGCTTGTAAAACCTGAGTTTCTTCTAGTCAGACAAGATTTAGGTATAGTACGGTAGATGAAATATAAGGCCAACCATGCACACCTACAAGAACAGCTGATAGGAGACCCTTCTGAAAAAGACTTCAGACAGTTGAAACGGGTCAAGCGGTCGAAAATGAATGAATGGAAACATGCCAAGGTAAAATATGACTCTACTTATATCTTGTCTGACGAGAAGAAACTAAAAAGTATTTTCAATAAGAAGACATAATGAATCTTCTTGAGAAACCTCAGCTGCGTGTTTGAAACTGTATGAAACCTTGTCATGTTTATACAGGTAAAAGCCAGTAAATTAGAATATTTTGAAAAACTTGATTTATTTCAGTAATTGCATTCAAAAGGTGTAACTTGTACATTATATTTATTCATTGCACACAGACTGATGCATTCAAATGTTTATTTCATTTAATTTTGATGATTTGAAGTGGCAACAAATGAAAATCCAAAATTCCGTGTGTCACAAAATTAGAATATTACTTAAGGCTAATACAAAAAAGGGATTTTTAGAAATGTTGGCCAACTGAAAAGTATGAAAATGAAAAATATGAGCATGTACAATACTCAATACTTGGTTGGAGCTCCTTTTGCCTCAATTACTGCGTTAATGCGGCGTGGCATGGAGTCCATGAGTTTCTGGCACTGCTCAGGTGTTATGAGAGCCCAGGTTGCTCTGATAGTGGCCTTCAACTCTTCTGCGTTTTTGGGTCTGGCATTCTGCATCTTCCTTTTCACAATACCCCACAGATTTTCTATGGGGCTAAGGTCAGGGGAGTTGGCGGGCCAATTTAGAACAGAAATACCATGGTCCGTAAACCAGGCACGGGTAGATTTTGCGCTGTGTGCAGGCGCCAAGTCCTGTTGGAACTTGAAATCTCCATCTCCATAGAGCAGGTCAGCAGCAGGAAGCATGAAGTGCTCTAAAACTTGCTGGTAGACGGCTGCGTTGACCCTGGATCTCAGGAAACAGAGTGGACCGACACCAGCAGATGACATGGCACCCCAAACCATCACTGATGGTGGAAACTTTACACTAGACTTCAGGCAACGTGGATCCTGTGCCTCTCCTGTCTTCCTCCAGACTCTGGGACCTCGATTTCCAAAGGAAATGCAAAATTTGCATGGTTGGGTGATGGTTTGGGGTGCCATGTCATCTGCTGGTGTCGGTCCACTCTGTTTCCTGAGATCCAGGGTCAACGCAGCCGTCTACCAGCAAGTTTTAGAGCACTTCATGCTTCCTGCTGCTGACCTGCTCTATGGAGATGGAGATTTCAAGTTCCAACAGGACTTGGCGCAAAATCTACCCGTGCCTGGTTTACGGACCATGGTATTTCTGTTCTAAATTGGCCCGCCAACTCCCCTGACCTTAGCCCCATAGAAAATCTGTGGGGTATTGTGAAAAGGAAGATGCAGAATGCCAGACCCAAAAACGCAGAAGAGTTGAAGGCCACTATCAGAGCAACCTGGGCTCTCATAACACCTGAGCAGTGCCAGAAACTCATCGACTCCATGCCACGCCGCATTAACGCAGTAATTGAGGCAAAAGGAGCTCCAACCAAGTATTGAGTATTGTACATGCTCATATTTTTCATTTTCATACTTTTCAGTTGGCCAACATTTCTAAAAATCCCTTTTTTGTATTAGCCTTAAGTAATATTCTAATTTTGTGACACACGGAATTTTGGATTTTCATTTGTTGCCACTTCAAATCATCAAAATTAAATGAAATAAACATTTGAATGCATCAGTCTGTGTGCAATGAATAAATATAATGTACAAGTTACATCTTTTGAATGCAATTACTGAAATAAATCAAGTTTTTCAAAATATTCTAATTTACTGGCTATTACCTGTAAATGTCACTCCTAGCATTTACACTTTCAAACCTTACTGGACAAAACAAACAAAACCAAAAGACTAATCCTTGACATCAGGAAGACCAACACTTGCTAAATGTTGTTGCTGTTTTTGCAGTGCGGAACCTTCAGTCGACTTTTCTCACCTGCAGCAGCCCTTCGACACGCCGGCTTTCAACAAACTGTACAAAGGTATGACAGGTCTTTTTAGGCGATACTGCCTCCATGGTAAAGTAAGATTAGAACACTTGAAATGCACCGTAAAGCGGTTTGCATCACCGTTAAATACTGAACAGCAGGGGAGCGCGATCCACCAGTTGATCTTTGGGACCCTACAGGTCGATTGCGAAAATATATTAAAAAAAGAAGAAAATGAATATTACATCAGTGACACCCCCACCTGGAGAATGACCGACAGACTCTCAACACAGCGGCCACAACCCCCCGAAGGGCCGCACTCTACATCCGCTAGTCTCGCAAATGCACATTGCATGACGTGCTCATAGATCATTGAGCTGCAACAATGCATTAAAACTGATTGATTTTGGATGCTAGGAAATGTTCACTGCATTGCAACAAACAACTCTTCCCTCAACTACGAGTCCATGACCACCATCGCCCACCTGCGGAGGGAAGCTAACAAGCCAAATACTACAGTCCGTGAACATTGCTCCAAAGCCGGGATTTTGTGTTGCTATTAAACACTTGACTTGTGCAAAGGCAGTACTATCTTATAAAACAAGGTGGCAACTATAGAAGGGCTGCCCTGTTTATCTCCTCTTTATCACAGAGGATAAACCCGCCAGCTGATTTGACTATTTCCGATGCTATACAAAGACAACCATGTGACTTGTGACCAAAGGATGAACAAATATACAGTACTACGGTACTAAGACGATAGTGGCCATAAACAGTTAGTTTCTACAGCAGGGGTGCCCAAAGTGCAGCACAAGACCACCTGGGCAGGCCAGTGGAAAAAACATACAATATATATACACAGTGTATATATATATATATATATATATATATATATATATATATATATATATATATATATTAGGGCTGTGAATCTTTAGGTGTCCCACGATTCGATTCAATATCGATTCTTGGGGTCACGATTCGATTCAAAATTTAATTATTTTTTTTTCAATTCAACACGATTCTCGATTCAAAAAGGATATTTCCCCGATTCAAAAGGATTGTCTATTCATTCAATACATAGGATTTCAGCAGGATCTACCCCAGTCTGCTGACGTGCAAGCAGAGTAAAAAGCTTTTATAATTGTAAAGGACAATGTTTTATCAACTGTTTGCAATAATATAAATTTGTTTTAACTATTAAATGAAGCAGAAATATGACTTATTTTATCTTTGTGAAAATATTGGACACAGTGTGTTGTCAAGCTAATGAGATGTGATGCAAGTGTAAGCCACTGTGACACTATTCTTCTTTTTTATAAATGTCTAATGATAATGTCAATGAGGGATTTTTAATCACTGCTATGTTGAAATTGTAACTAATATTGATACTGTTGTTGATAATATTCATTTTTGTTGGTTTGTTGTGTGTGGTGTTTGTGTCTCCTCTCAATTGCTCTGTTTATTGCACTTCTGAGTGTTGCTGGCTCGGCTTTGCTTTTGGAAGTGGATTGCATTGTTATGGTATTGCTGTGTATTGTTGTGTTGGATTGATTCATTTAAAAAAAATAATTTTTTTTTAAATAATAAAAAATAAATCGATTTTTTAAAAATGAGAATCGATTCTGAATCGCACAACGTGAGAATCGCAATTTGAATTCGAATTGATTTTTTCCCACACCCCTAATATACTGTGTATATATATATATATATATATATATATATATATATATATATATATATATATATATATATACACACACACAGTTGCGATCAAAAGTGTACATAGACTTGTAAAGAACATCATGTCATGGCTGTCTTGAGTTTCCAATCATTTCTACAACTCTTATGTTTTTGTGATGTAGTTATTGGAGCACATACTTGTTGCTCACAAAAAACATCATTACGTTTGCTTCTTTTATGAATTTATTATGGCTCTACTGAAAATGTGAGGGTGAAAAGTATACATACAGCAATGTTAATATTTGCTTACATGTCCCTTGGCAAGTTGACCTGCAATAAGGCGCTTTTGGTAGCCATCCACAAGCTTCTGCTTGACCACTTGACCACTAAATTGCTGCAGTTCACCTAAATGTGTTGCTTTTCTGACATGGACTTGTTTCTTCAGCATTGTCCACACCTTTAAGTCCGGACTTTGGGAAGAAAACCTTCATTCTAGTCTGATTTAGCCATTCCTTTACCACTTTTGAGGTGTGTTTGGGGTCATTGTCCTGTTGGAACACCCAACTGCGCCCAAGACCCAACCTCCGGGCTGATGATTTTAGCTTGTCCTGAACAATTTGGAGCTAATCCTCCTTTTTCATTGTCCCATTTAAAGCAGCCGTTTAGCTGAACTACACCAATTTTGTCAAGAGGAGTGGTCAAAAAAATCAAGCAGAAGCTTGTGGATGGATGGCTACCAAAAGCGACTTGAAACTTGACAAGGGACATGTAACCAAATCTTAACATTGGTGTATATATATATAGATATAGATATATTTGCTTTGGTTTTTGGCTCAGACCAGGGATCTTGGTCTTGACAAGGTTGGCGACCACTGCTGTACAGTATGTGTAGTGTGCAGGCAAACAAATGTTTTGTGGTGGCTATGTTTGAACCCAGCAGCAGATTACTCAGGTCCATTCATCTCTATGGCATGTGTCCGCTAGAGTGTCACAGTTGAGATGTAGCCTATCCTCATACTAGAGACTGGTCATCAGTCCATTACAAGTGCAAAGTAAAGGTCTCAATGTGAAAAAGACAAAATGTTGACACCAGTAACGATAAATACCACAAAGCTTTATCTTATTTGTATCACTTTTTCTATCCTTTCTACCAAATACAAATACAAATATCACAGTTGTAACTCTTGCTTTGGTTAAT
The DNA here is from genome assembly GCF_033978685.3 of Nerophis lumbriciformis. Classification (NCBI taxonomy): domain Eukaryota; kingdom Metazoa; phylum Chordata; class Actinopteri; order Syngnathiformes; family Syngnathidae; genus Nerophis; species Nerophis lumbriciformis. The sequence goes on from NC_084565.2 coordinate 45,321,975, forward strand.
GGCCTGCCAAAACCAGGGAAGGTAGGTTAGTGTGAAAGTGGATCCACTGCACTCACCAGATATTTTTTTATACTATCATTATGTATGGGAACACTTGTTTTTGTCTCAAAATGCGAACAAATAAGTGGTCCACCAACATTGTGCAGTAGTTGTATGAATCAGTGTAAGTTAGCTAATGCTAAAACCAGTACCGGACATGTTTTTCTACTATTTCCTAGTCTGTGCCTTCTAAAAATTGTACTTCTGCACCTTGTGTTGCAGTGGTTCCGGTGAGGAAGGTGCATGCTCTGACCATCAGTTGGGCCGTCCCCCCTCAGGGGAAACACTACAGGTAAGTTTACTACTTGGGTAACAGGTCTGATGCTGTGGTTCACCTTTGTGTAGCTTACCCAATAAAGATTGACATCATGCTGACAGAAAGTCTGTGTTTTGTGTCAGGGTGAAGCCTCTTCACTACATCTCCTGGCTGATCGGACACGAGGGCAGCGGTAGCATCTTGTCTCTGCTACGCAGGAAGTGAGCCCATCAGTGCGCAGGTGTAACTTGTGCCGTGTGCGTGACTCATTCAAATGTGTAAGCAGGTGCTGGGCTTTGGCTCTCTTTGGAGGGAACAGCGAGACTGGCTTTGACCAGAACACCACCTACTCTATCTTCTCCGTTTCCATCACCCTCACCGACGAGGGCTACCAGAACTTCTACCAGGTCAACACACTGCTTCTAATCCTAAAGTGTCACTGACCACTGCTTCCCTGAGCGTAATCAAAATAATAATTTATATCAGCTTTTGTAGACACTCAAATTAGGGCTGGACGATAATCTTGTTTTTCTATATTAAAAAGACGATTAAGAACAGGGTTATTCATGATTTAAAAACATGAGTGTTTATACCACCATTTTTTCCACTAAAGCTCAACTTTAAAGTTGATTTAAAAGAACGGTATATATATGAATAATAGATCAACAAAAGCAATTAAAATAATAATAGTAATAGTAATACATTAAAATAGCTATTGCAATAAGAAAAACACAATACAATTTAGTTTTTTAAATCCTTTTTTTTCCCTTTTAAACTTATTTTACCACCATAGCGTGTGTGCTTGTTATGTCTTTTAGTTCAATTGAATACAAAAATCCTCACGTTTATTGGTGTAGAAAATGGCTTGGACAATTTTGAACAGTATTTTAAATCAAAGCATTTGATCATTTTGTCATATATGCATTAAGCCCATTATGCTTTTGAAAGGTCCTTTTTTGAAATCTTTATTATGTTAGCTCATTCAGACAGGATGTTGTGTTTCGGGGATGAATGAGCGGTACTAGACACATTATTTTCCCAAACAAATGTTTGGTCTCCTCACAATGACAGTTTCTCACTCACATTTATGTCAGTTTCCCTGATATCTTACGTTTAGCAGCAGATTCTGTTTTATTGGCAATTCTGTGATTTTGTCCGCGGTTACGTCAACGCGGAAATCATACGGCCTGACTTTTTTGTTGAGTTTAGTGATTATTGATTGGGCATACTTGCGCTGTGTCAATTAAAAAGTAGCAACCATGGTGAGATGATACCCCAAAACTCTAGTAGATGCTTTTTTCCACTTGTGCCTTCACTCATCCATTGTACTTTACAAGCTCAGGAATTTGCACACACGTTGCGCCGCCCATTAATCTTATTTTTTTCAATTGTAACATTTTTATTATCTTGAGAAGGCAAAATTGAAATTGAGATTACAATTTGATTAATTGTCCAGCCCTGACTCCACTTTACTGTGAGAACTGAGAACCCATCAATAATTGACTCCAAATTCACATGTTATGTTGGTAAGCTACATTTGTAGCCAGAGCTGTAAAATCTGCTGTCAAATAGCATTTTTACTCTTGAAAGAACATTTCTAATCAGACCCTTGTGGAAGTGCACACCCTCATCCACTCTGCCCTCCAAACAGGTGGTTCACCTGGTGTTCCAGTACCTGAAGATGCTGCAGGCTCTTGGACCCCGGCGGAGGTCTGATTGCAAACACACACCCAACGTGCATCACCTTTGGACAACTAGCAGCTTGTTCTGAACTTCCTTTTCAGGATTTACGAGGAAATCCAGAAGATTGAAGCCAATGAATTCCAGTATCAGGAGCAGGTAGTGCAGCACATTGATGCAGCGCTGACACTTGGACTGTCATGTGAAGGCAAGAAAAGGTTCAAGGGACACGGTGCAGTAACAACTCGTGTCTCTCCACCCGCAGACGGACCCTATCGAGTTTGTTGAGAACATCTGTGAGAACATGCAGCTGTTTCCCAAAGAGGACTTCCTCACTGGAGACAAGCTCATGTTTGAGTTTGACTCAAAGGTGAACAAGGACCACAACTTTCTTAATGTGTTTATTGTCTTTTGAAGGCCCAAAGAAGGGTACAACTTGTTTTAATCCACTTTGTATCTTGGATGCTTCTTCCCTTGTTGGTCAGATTTACAACAGGGGTGGATTTGAACACTGTTTGTTTGTTTGTTTGTTTGCAGGTGATTGGTGCTGCTTTGTCTCTGTTGACCCCAGACAGAGCCAACCTGCTTCTGCTGTCTCCAGAAAATGAAGGTCGCTGCCACTTGAGGGAGACCTGGTTTGGTACTTCTTACAGCATAGAAGGTCGGTATTTCAATGTGTCACTTCACACTCTCCCGTGTTTACTTAAATCTTCTGCGGTCTACTAATTGTATTTGCCTTGGTTTTGGTCTCCTCAGACATCCTGCCCGAGTGGGCTCAGCGCTGGGCAGGAGACTTTGAAGTCAACCCTGGTCTTCACCTGCCAGACGAGAACAAGTTCATAGGTCAGGGCGAGCCCACGATGAAAACATGTGAACGAAAGCTTAAAGTGGTTCACATACTAATATGATTATTTTTCTCCCTGCAGCGTCCAATTTTACTTTACAGATGTCTGACTGTCCAGACTCTGAGTTTCCTGTCAAGATCGTGGACCACGAGCGAGGATGCCTGTGGTACAAGAAGGACAACAAGTTCAAGATCCCAAAAGGTGAATGCTACCACAACGGAAAGAGACTGTTCTTTATTTACACATGCACACTGTACTTTGGTTTTTCAGCGTACATTCGTTTCAGCTTGATCTCACCCATGATTCAGAAGAGTCCAGAGAAGTAAGAAACTAAGGCCCACCTAAGGACTACATGATCCACTCAAACACACTCCAATGGGATGTTTTTTCTCTAGTCTGGTGCTGTTTGACCTCTTTGTCAACATCTTGGCACATAACCTGGCAGAGCCCGCCTACGAGGCCGATGTAGCCCAGCTGGAGTACAAGCTGGTGGCCGGTGAGCACGGCCTGGTAGTGCGACTGAAAGGCTTCAACCACAAACTTCCTGTGAGAACACACACACACACACACTCACATGCTAATTGACCACCCGTTTATGAAGGCGACTCGGAAAGTGAGGTGGTTTGATCGTTCAAAAGGTTGGGGACAACTGTAATGGTGGTTCTTTGTTGCATAGATGATGTTTTCAAGCTGCTCTCTGACCTTCTTGTTAGAATGCGCCATTTTGTGGGCGGTCTTATTTATGTGGCTCCACTCCAACTGCGTCCTTCTTTGCCAGCAATGTTGTCGTTTTTAGCGCTTCCATATGGCGTCTACTGACAGATATAAGGTCGAACTACCGGTATACGCTCATTTGTATTAGAGATGGCAACAGCTGAGGATGCATGTGCATGTACGAGCCAGTCTGCCCCACAACAAGAGGAGAGAGAAGAAGGAGCTTGTTGACTACTGCATGGACTACAATGACGGTCTTTCGCAAACATCTTCGGGTCATTTTCTACCATTTATGGAGATATCTGCTGATGTCACCACTGGGAAAAACGAAGCAAATTCCAAACAGCCAGCTTGGAGGAAATATTAAGGAAGGCAAAATTGTTTTATAAATATCTCCGCCATCCTTCCATGGTTTGATTTCAAATTTTCGGGACTTATAATACATCATATCATCTTTATGCATTTGAAGGCATGTTCACAATCATTGATGGCATGTTCACAATCATTGAAGGCATGTTCACAATCGTTGAAGGCATGTTCACAATCGTTGAAGGCATGTTCACAATCATTGAAGGCATGTTCACAATCGTTGATGGCATGTTCACAATCGTTGAAGGCATGTTCACAATCGTTGAAGGCATGTTCACAATCGTTGATGGCATGTTCACAATTGTTGAAGGCATGTTCACAATCGTTGAAGGCATGTGCACAATCGTTGAAGGCATGTTCACAATCGTTGAAGGCATGTTCACAATCGTTGAAGGCATGTTCACAATCGTTGAAGGCATGTTCACAATCATTGAAGGCATGTTCACAATCGTTGAAGGCATGTTCACAATCGTTGAAGGCATGTTCACAATCGTTGAAGGCATGTTCACAATCGTTGAAGGCATGTTCACAATCGTTGAAGGCATGTTCACAATCGTTGAAGGCATGTTCACAATCGTTGAAGGCATGTTCACAATCGTTGAAGGCATGTTCACAATCGTTGAAGGCATGTTCACAATCGTTGAAGGCATGTTCACAATCGTTGAAGGCATGTTCACAATCGTTGAAGGCATGTTCACAATCATTGAAGGCATGTTCACAATCATTGAAGACATGTTCACAATCATTGATGGCATGATCACAATCGTTGAAGGCATGTTCACAATCATTGAAGGCATGTTCACAATCGATGGCATGTTCACAATTGTTGAAGGCATGTTCACAATCGTTGAAGGCATGTTCACAATCGTTGAAGGCATGTTCACAATCGTTGAAGGCATGTTCACAATCATTGAAGGCATGTTCACAATCATTGATGGCATGATCACAATCTCTTGGTCTGACCATGTAAGCTCCTCCCTCACTAATACGCGATACACAAAGAAAAGTGTATTAGTTCACTCACCGGTTCAACGAGAATAAAGCAACCAAGGCATCCATTTTTGAAATCAATTGGTTGTCTTTTATTTGAAAAGCTCTCTGGACAAGCATGCACATTTGCGCCAGACATCCGTAAATGACAGCCTGAACGCCAGTCTTCTATTTCGACGTGAACGACTGTTTTAACAAAGTTTAACCTTCAAATTGAGACCAGTATAGACATGTATTTGTAATATTGGTCTCCTAGACCAGTATTGTTATATGCTGGCTGTTGTTTGGTTTAAAAAAGAAAAATGAGTCATTTTTGAGGCAGTAACATACAGCATCTATAATAGAGATGCGCGGATAGGCAATTATTTCATCCGCAACCGCATCAGAAAGTCGTCAACCATCCGCCATCCACCCGATGGCGGATCAGAACCGCACCCGCCCGTTGTTATATATCTAATATAGACGATGCAAGGCATTAGTGAGGTTATAAAGCTTTTGCCTGTTAAAGAAAGGAGACTGATCCAATGCAGCACAGACATTCGCGGGCCACGCTGTCACGACCCAGACGCACACCAGTGCGCAATCATATGGGAGCCGCGCTGAGCGCACCTCCAAGCGCGTCTCGCTGCCGGCGACAGCCGGGTATGGGCCCGACGCTCCAGCGCCATCCATTTTCAGGGCTAGTTGATTCGGCAGGTGGGTTGTTACACACTCCTTAGCGGGTTCCGACTTCCATGGCCACCGTCCTGCTGTCTATATCAACCAGGGTGAGCCCCACCCCTTTCGTGAGCGCACTGCGCGCGGAGTGACCCCTTTTACGAGCCCCCGGCCCCCGTGACGCCGGCCGCGGCGAAGGCGGACGAGGTGGGGTGTCGGTGCGATGGGCGCGGTGGTGACCCTGGACGTGCGTCGGGCCCTTCTCGTGGATCGCCTCAGCTACGGCTCCCGGTGGGGCCCTCTCGGGGGAAGGGGCCTCGGTCCCGGACCCCGGCGAGGCGTCCCTTCTCCGCTCCGTAAAAGTGTCCATCTCTTTTTTTTTCTTTTTTCTGTTGTGGCATATGCTGCAGGTGCCTGCTCGTTTTTCGTATGTGGGTAACAACATTTAACTATGTATATATATTTCCCAATTGGTTTAACTGCCACCCGCCTGAATCTATTTAAAATCTAATTTTTTTTTATTTCAACCACCCGACCCGACCCGCGGATAAAATCAAATTTTTTTAAATTTCATCCGCCCGATCCGCGGATAATCCGCGGACTCCGCAGTTGTGCCCGCAAACCGCGCATCTCTAATCTATAAGTAAGTCCAGTTTTAAATGGACGCAATGCTGGCAAATGTCCTGACTGATGTTAGAGGTTGTCAGTCAGCCAGCAACAAAGTCATTTCCTTCCTGTGTACCGCCAGCTGCTGCTGAAGCTGATCATAGACCACCTGGCGGACTTCAGCACGGAGGCGGGTGTGTTCGCCATGTTTTCGGAGCAGATGAAGAAATGTTACTTCAACATCCTCATCAAACCAGAGCGCCTGGGCAAGTACGTCCACGTTTAAACAGGACTCTCGTGGCTTGATCAGCTGGTTATTTATATATTTTGAAATATTACAAATCTTACATTTTCATTTTTTGTAAAAAAATGTGTCTATACAATTTTTTTTTAGCTTTAAATACATGTCTTCCTTTCTGTAGGGACGTCCGCCTGTTGATTCTGGAGCCCAGTCGCTGGTCCGTTATTCAGAAGTACCAGGCTATCATGAAGGGCTTGACCATAGATGACCTCATGGCCTTTGTTGTCGGTCTGAAAGCAGAGTTGTACGCCGAGGGGCTCGTGCAGGGGAACTTCACCAGCTCTGTGAGACTTCATCCTCTCTCCAAGTCCCCTTCAAAGAATTTGCCGTCCTGTGACTAATTTGATCTTTGCGCCAACAGGAGTCCAAGGAGTTTCTGCACTACTTTATTGAGTGAGTGCTCACTTGTGCTTCGGTGATGGTTTAGTGTGTGAGAATCGGTACCTTGTGAACATTTAAACTACAGTATGGTGTGACCCAGCTACTCGTGTACAGTATCTCACAAAAGTGAGTGAATCCCCATCATTTTGTGACAGTATATCTTGTCAATGGACAATACTGTATAAAACAGAGGTGTCCAAACTGCACGATGAAAAATCGGATGTGGGGGCCATTTTGATATATTACATTTTCAAAGCCAATACAATATACTATTATATATTTAATATCATTTTTTTTAAAGAAAAAAACATCCTTATGTTATTAGAATGGGTGCAATAGTAAGAATAATTATTGGGAAGATATGAGGAATTATGATTTCAAACAGCTCCAATAACCACTTAAAAAAAGGTGAGGCGAGATGACTGACCCCTACTGTGCTGTCGGTGGGCGAGGGTAAGCAAATCAAGTTCTACTTTTCATCTATTTGTGTCCTACACGTCCTCTTAGCTCATTGAAAACAGAAATGTTGTTAATTGTTTAGGACTCCTTTACAGTTTTAAAGGAAGACATTGTGCAAGCTGTTTTGAAAACATACCAAAAAAACCCCATCTCACTTCAACACATCAAACCTTGTCAGCCGCCTGAAACGACAACATCACTACGACCATGTTTTGAAAGCCTACAAAGACACCTGCTGCTAAGGAAGCTGCCTCAAAGCCATTTGCAAAGAAAAGCGTGCACACACTACAATTGAATCATGTAAGAAATAAGATATCATATTAATAATATAACAATAGTTACAAAAGTAAGTTAATCGGTCATTTTTCTGGAGAAGCAGAAAGTTATCTGTATAAGTTTTGTTTTTTTCAATCACATTGTGCTTGCCTAATTTTGAGCATCAACATTTCAACTTTTTCTCGTTACTTCACACCTATTTGCTCCTTTTGTCCTCTTTCTATGTGTTGTTGTAGTATTTTCACAATGTGCGGTGGGCCGTTCATATATTAGCTGCCTTACTTTAGACACCCCTGCTATACAACATAAACTTGGATATACTTTAGGGGAGTCAGTGTACGGCCTGTATAGATTTACAGTCGACTGAAAATGAGTCAACACACAACAAGTGAGTAGTAAGATAGATTGCCTCCATCAATCATTGTAGTGGCGCTGCATAAGTGCTGCCGCCACGAGAAAGCTGTGGTTTATTGAAGGAAAAACTCTGAGTGACATTGTAAAGAAGCAGAGCATGATCCCTTCCTTTTGTAAATCCGGGCTGCAACGTAAGGAGCCAAAGCCTCTACCTCCATGATGACAAGTGACTTTCTGACCAATCTGAAGGTGATGGAGTGGACAAGTATGTCTCCTCCTGATCGGACCAATTGAGCACCCGTGGGGCATCCTTAAGTGCACGGAAAAAAGGAGGAGGAGCTCAAGGTGTATAACATCTACTAGTGATGTCATGGAAGAACCAACAATCAGGACAGTAAATCTATACAAGCTGTACTCTAAGTTATAACTAACCTTCATTCCTGTCGTATTGTCCCTTGAGAGGATACACTTTGATGACTAAAAGTGAGTAGTGTACTGGTGTTTACAGTTAAGTCCTCATTGTGTGTCCCTGCAGGAAGCTGCAGTTCCAGCCTCTGTCAGCAGAGGTCCCCGTCTTGTTCCGAGTCGTGGAGCTGCCTCAGAAGCATACCCTCTGCAAGGTCAAGTCTCTCAACAAGGGGGATGCCAACTCAGAGGTCACCGTGTACTACCAGGTCACCGTCTGTTCTTTGTGTCATTTTACTTTTGCATTTCAATTTACAAACTTAATTGGTACTTGAACAGGGTCTGTGAATCAGTTTGTATAATGAAGCAAATTTCACCAAACTGTGAAAATGAATAATAGGTTCCACCCTGGACAAAAGTTCATATTTTAGTTAAGGTTTGTACTCTTTGAACACAATACAAAGTGCTATACAATACTGTGCATCAAACAAACATAACAAGGAGGTGATGGATCAACTTTGCCTTTACTAACAAGCTACTGTCCTCTCTGGCACACACACACAAGTCAATTCAACTTTAACAACCATATTGCTTCAACCGTAAACATTTTAAAAAGTAAAATCCACTAACAATAACATTGCAAAGGGGCGGACAGACAGGGCGAGAAGGAAGGGTGTGTGTGTGTGTGTGTGTGTGTGTGTGTGTGTGTGTGTGTGTGTGTGTGTGTGTGTGTGTGTGTGTGTGTGTGTGTGTGTGTGTGTGTGTGTGTGTGTGTGTGTGTGTGTGTGTGTGTGTGTGTGTGTGTGTGTGCGTGTGCGTGTGCTTTGGAAAAGGCACCAGGGAAAGAGATACTGTAGCTCTTCTCCTCCGCTGTGAAAAAAGTTTGCTTTGGCATATTTTTCCATCAAAGTCTGGTCTCATCACATTGAAAACTTGCTGTGCTACAAAGTCTGCTTTGTCCATTCTTCCATACTTGTGAGCGCCGTTATTATACTTCACACAAATGGTCTTATTTTGAAACTCCACAGCAATTCCCTCCTTCTTTCCACGCTGTTCTGTTGTGTTTTTGAGACTCATTTTGAGCGGGCAAAATGGACTTCACTTGTCAAAAGTGGAAAAAACACAGGAAAGGCAAACACGCTGAGATCTGTCTGTACTTGTGCAGCAAGCCTCCCCAAAAATGCTGCTTCCTGCTTCCTGCTTACAGGCGGGACACAAAAAGAATGAACGAATGAAGCGTTTGTACCCAGAGAGACATGACTCGCACTTGAGGCATATTTGGCTCGATTTAAAAGTTTGCAAATAGAGGCGCTCGTGAATGGAGGTTCCACCGTGCTTCCTTTAATATGAAATAACAAAACCTCGGGCACTATTTTGCTTTTCATGCATCACAAAATGGTCCGCATGTGTTTATATATTTTTGTACGATTGCACAAGGTAAAAATAAACCTTTTCTCCTGCCATAAGACAAACTAATGTGGCATCTGTGTTTCAGTCGGGACTGAAGAAGCTGCGTGAACACGCCCTGATGGAGCTGCTTGTGGTGAGTTTCAATTATTCAAATGCACAGCACACTTTATTGAGCCTTCACAGACATCAATTATAGATAGTACTTTATTGATTCCTTCAGGAAAATTAAAATATATATATGCCACAAGACAAGTGTAGCACTAAAACTGTAAAGTTTTAGTGCTACACTAAGTTTAAAATTTCAGTTTTAAACTGAAATTGTTGCGTTTGGACCAGTTGTTCCTCCCAGGGAATTCAAGTCACAAGTCGCTCCCAAGCTCTTTACGACACTGAAAGCTGAGTTGAAAAACCACCAGAGACAGAATAGGTATTTTGTAATATATTTGCAAAGCTTTGCAGATATACATTTGAGACCAGTCCAGCATAGAACATTCTATCGCGCCGCCAAAATGGTCTGGCGTGTAAAGTGAGGAGTTTGGCGTTGACTCATGTATTATCTGCTGTCTACTTAGGTTAGGCATATTAAGGAGGTTTTCCGCTGGGAGGCTGTCATTTTGAGGCGTAGGCACCAGAGGTGATTTACACTCAGGAGACAGTGTTAGTTTTGGAGGAGGATTCAATGTTAGAGGGGCTGTCAATGTTAGAGGGGCTTTGTGAGCACCGCCCTCTCTTGGCACCGGAGAAGGGGGTGGACCAGAGAGCTTAGTTTCTGTTTCGACCACCAGGGCTCCTCCTGTGACTGTCAAAAGTGGGTATAAAGATGCTTCCGGCTTTACGTCATAGGGCGGTGGCTTAGTCAAAGTCTGGGTGGGTCGTTTGAATAGTCTCGCGCATGCGTGACATGCTCGAGTCATGTCCTTATCTAATTCACCTTGTTCCCCCCCTCCGTCTCTCCCCGCGGACTCCACCGTCACCAATAGCAACACACTCACACACAAGCGAGCGCACACACACACACACAAGCACGCTTATGCTCTCAGCACACACACACACACACACACACAACCAGCAGCACACACACACAAGGAAAAAACTGCACGAAAGCTCTTTCTCTGCGTTTCACTTTACCCTAAAAAGGTAAGACAAAGGCAAAGAGCAAACTGCCCGTCACGATCGTCGAGACACAATGACACGAGTTGACCACTTATTTACAACTTTTTATGTAATGGCGGACAAGGCAAAAATGCAATCAATCCATCAAAATGTCCGCTCTGTGTCTGGGGTACAAATAGTGTTTGACTTACATACCGGTACTTCAAGACAGACTCCTAAAGCAGATTTTAGAAAAAGGCTCTGCTTACCTTGTTTTATGTTTGGCCACTAGTGAGTCTGTCCAGAAGAATGTAAGAGGTGTCCAATTCTCAGCGTGTCGCCCGGACGAGGCCCCCAAATTGTTGCGTTTTGGACCAGTTGTTCCTCCCAGGGAATTCAAGTCACAAGTCGCTCCCAAGCTTTTTACGACACTTAAAGCTGAGTTGAAAAACCACCAGAGACAGAATAGGTATTTTGTAATATTTTTGCAAAGCTTTGCAAATATACATTACAGAGACAGCATAGAACATTCGGCTCGCCCCGCTAAGATGGTCTGTCTCCCCGACCCAAAACCCTCTCCCCTCTTAAGTCGCAGGCAGTCATCTCTCTCTAGCCAAAACAAATGCTTATTATCGCTCTCTCTAACATTCCTCAGTTCAAGGTTAAGCACACAGTTTTGCAGACAACCAAAAGACGACATTTGGAAGAAAAACACTAGCTGTTTTGTAATATGACAATGAAATCAAAAGAAGTAACATTTAAATTCGGACATACGGTATGTAAATATCTGCCTCCGACAGCAGCCACCATCTCCAAGGACATAGGACATATTTTTAATACTTTGTTTTTCTAATTTGGTCTTCTGATTCCTCTCGTTTGCACTCACCGATGACTGGAGGGCAGAGTTGTCAATAGCTGAGCCGTATTCAAATGCAAACGTCAATTGTCTAATCTAATGTTTGTTTCTTTTGTAAACAAAGCAGGAACAACGTGCTAAAACGGCACAAACCTGTGGCTAATACTACTTCAACCGACGATTAAATTGCTTGTAACGCAAGGTATGCTCACAACTTAAAGCATAACTAAAAGAGAGCTCGTATTAAGGTACTCTGAAGTTGAGGTACCGCTGTCATTTTAAATCGATTTCTTAAACTTTGCTGATTGTTTAGAGCAGGGCTGTCAAAACTAAGGCTAATGTGAGTAAATCAGATCAATGACCTTTGAAAGCACCTCAAATGAATAGCACGGCATTTACTCATATGACACCTTCACAAGTGCATGGTGCGTGACTAGCACATGAACTTCAAAGCAGAAGGTTGCGAATTCAAATCCATGTTGGAGTAGAAGTAATGTTTTCAAACTTATGTTTTAATGACGTTAAAATGGTTAAAAACGCTTAACTTAAGCATAGTAATTTTAAAAAGTGGATTGTTCATTGTGTTGCTCAGGGTAAAACTCAGGGGGCAGCACGGTGGCACAGGGGTTAGTGCATGTGCCTCACAATACGAAGGTCCCGAGTAGTCCTGAGTTCAATCCCGGGCTCGGGATCTTTCTGTGTGGAGTTTGCATGTTCTCCCCGTGACTGCGTGGGTTCCCTCCGGGTACTCCGGCTTCCTCCCACCTCCAAAGACATGCACCTGGGGGTAGGCCCCTCCCACCTCCAAAGACATGCACCTGGGGATAGGTTGATTGGCAACACTAAATGGTCCCTAGTGTGTGAATGTTGTCTATCTGTGTTGGCCCTGTGATGAGGTGGTGACTTGTCCACGGTTTACCCCACCTTCTGCCCGAATGCAGCTGAGATAGGCTCCAGCACCCCATGCGAGCCCAAAAGGGACAAGCGGTAGAAAATGGATGGATGGATGGTAAAACTCAGGATTTCAGACTTTCAAAGCCCTTTTTTGACCTCGTTATTTGTCAAATCCTTGTTGCATCCATGCATCACGAGTTCCATCCATCCATCCATCCATTTTCTACCGCTTGTCCCTTTCGGGTCGCGGGGAGTGCTGGAGCCTATCTTAGCTGCATTCGGGTGGAAGGCGCGGGACAAGTCACCACCTCATCACATGGCCAACACAGATAGACAACATTCACACACTAGGGACCATTTAGTGTTGCCAATCAACCTATCCCCAGGTGCATGTCTTTGGAGGTGGGAGGGGCCTATCCCCAGGTGCATGTCTTTGGAGGTGGGAGGGGCCTATCCCCACCGTGCTGCCCTGCATCACTAATTAAAAGCAGTTCTGCCCCCTACTGTTATGGAAGAGTTATTCTGCCGTTTTTGAGCCTGCACAGACACTCAACAATGGCACATTATTTACGAAATATAATTACTGCAAAAAATATTTTTGTTTGAGAAACACTGAATTAGAGTTGAATGCCATTGTGACTTTCCAAATAAGAAAACACTAGCCCGCCATGTGTGTTTGTGTCATGTGACTGATGTGTTTTCTGCAGATGCACATGGAGGAGCCGTGCTTCGACTTCCTCAGAACCAAAGAGACGCTCGGGTCAGAAACATCTTCAAGTTCTCGTCTGGCTTTTAGGCAAATGTCTTCTATTTTTACAACGTGCTTTGACCTCCAGGTACCAGGTGTACCCCACCTGCAGGAACACCTCGGGAGTGCTGGGCTTCTCTGTCACCGTGGCAACACAGGCCACCAAGTTCAGGTAAGGGCACTCAGAGCATGTCGCTGGCAGGCTGACGGACACACAGGAGAAGTTAAAGGGCTACCGTTTCTATCCGGGCAGCACCGAGTTTGTCGAGTCGAAGATGGAGGAGTTCTTTGTGGGCTTCGGCGAGCGTCTGTCGGCCCTGAGCGAGGAGGTCTTCAAGACCCAGGTCACAGCGCTCATCAAGCTGAAGGAGTGCGAGGACGCCCATCTCGGAGAGGAAGTGGAGCGCAACTGGTTTGAGGTGGTCACGCAGCAGTACGTCTTCTCACGGCTCAACAAGGAGGTGGGACACTCATTTTTACTGTCAACACAAGACATTTTCTTGTCATTGCATTGGCCAGAGCTTGTACTTTGCTCAAAGGATGAAAAGCTATAAACTGTGTAAAAGAGCGCCATCTTCAATGAAAATCAAGTTGAAAGAGTTGTGGTGGTTCTATGGTTGTTGTTGTGTGTGCTGCAGATTGAAGCCCTGAAAAGCTTCACACAAGAGGAGCTGGTCTCCTGGTTCCTGGAGCATCGCAGCAGCAGCAGGAAGCTCAGTGTGCACGTAAGACAACGCTGCTTACTTCAGGAAGTAGTTACATTCAACATCTACACTGTCTTGGTCAGGTGGTGGGTTTTGGTGTGGAGGAGAGTGATCCACCAGAGCAGAACCCCAGCTGTACCCCGGACAACCCCCCTTCCTCCTCCTACGGAGAGGTCAGCGAGCTGAGCTTTCTGGCCGCCTCCTCGCCATCGCTGCTGGACGCCACACTGATCGGTGACATCCGGGCGTTTACCTCTTCCCTCCCCCTCCACCCGTACCACAAAGTCCTCAGCTAGGTGCTGCACACTCTTTATGTTGTCTGTCGACACACATACTACAGTAACCATGGCAACAGGTATTTAGCTCGCCTCATTAAAGTCTTTTAAAAATACACACAACTCTTTCTTTCGTTGATGCAAAAAAAACACCTGAAATGTTGTGTGATATATCCATACTAGTTTTCTTTACTCCCGGACAATAACGCTACAATCATTAGTTACAGCTAGCATACGCATGTAACACAAACTTTAATGTTGCACTGTTTGTACTTTTGATTCATGTTGCTGTTTTAATAAGGTTTCTCACTGTGAGGAGAACTTCTCTCTGATCATTCCTTACATCATACAGTTTAACAGTGAGCACATTCATAGAGGAAAAGTAGGCTGTGAGCAGGCGAATAACAACACTAATGAAGATGGCATCCATGGTCCAGCTCCGTCTATTTACTTTATAATTAACTTGGATTATTTAGGATTCCTGGGTGTGTCTCCCCAAACTCCATTCAGGTAAAGTAAATGATTTTTTTCATTTCATTTTCTATCGCTTATCCGAGGTCGGGTCGAAACAAGCAACACTCGTTTTTTTGAGTGACCGAGGCCAACCTGAACACATTCATTGCCAGGTATGTTGTTCAAAACATGCTACCCTTGCCCACTGTGGAGTTTGAGTCATTCATCATTGATAAAATACCAATATTTTGCAAAAAGTGGACAGTGAATATGAAAAAATGACTATTGAGCCTAAAAAGTCATTTGAGGAATTTCAATCACAGCAGACATGTGGACTGCCAACAATGGGAGGTTTCATGGGTGTGATCAGTCCAAATAACATGGGAAGAGAGAAAGCTGCTCATGTCTGCAGACGGTTCAAGGAGCATCATTCTCATGACGCCATGGAAGTTGAGCACTCAACACAATGGAGGAACGCACAACAGTGACGAGCAATACCTCTAATTTTGTTCAAGCATTCAAGAGGTACCAGCCAGTTGAGGAAAGTGATTCTGAAGATGATAAAGACAGACATTAATGATGCTCTACAAAGGTAAGATGTCTTCCCTCACTCATTATTTTCGCATTTTAATGCATTTTGGTAGAAAATATAAAAATTGCAAATCAAATCGCTATTTTGGTGAGAGAAAATCGCAACTTTGTTTTTTTCTCAAATTTGTGCAGCCATACGGTACGCTAGCCTCAATAGCTACAGCTAGCGTACTCATGTAACAAACTTTAATGTTGCAATTGAACAAACTCTTCCAACCCACTTTTTGTATTTTTTTTATTAAAGGTTGCTGTTTGATTAAGGTTTCTCACCGTGTGAAGAACATCTCTCCGACCATTCTTTACATCAGACAGTTGAACAATGAGGACATTTATAGCGGCATGTTATTTGGACTGATCACACCCATCCCTCACCGGTGGTGAGGGATGCCGTCAAGCTGAAGAAGGAGTCCTATCGGGTTCTTTTGGCTCATGGGACTCCTGAGGCAGCGGACAGGTACCGACAGGCCAAGCGGTGTGCGGCTTCAGCGGTTGCGGAGGCAAAAACTCGGACATGGGAGGAGTTCGGGGAAGCCATGGAAAACGACTTCCGGACGGCTTCGAAGCGATTCTGGACCACCATCCGCCGCCTCAGGAAGGGGAAGCAGTGCACTACCAACACCGTGTATGGTGCGGATGGTGTTCTGCTGACCTCGACTGCGGAAGTGGTGGATCGGTGGAGGGAATACTTCGAAGACCTCCTCAATCCCACCAACACGTCTTCCTATGAGGAAGCAGGGCCTGGGGAATCTGTGGTGGGCTCTCCTATTTCTGGGGCTGAGGTTGCTGAGGTAGTTAAAAAGCTCCTCGGTGGCAAGGCCCCGGGGGTGGATGAGATCCGCCCAGAGTTCCTTAAGGCTCTGGATGCTGTAGGGCTGTCTTGGTTGACAAGACTCTGCAGCATCGCGTGGACATCGGGGGCAGTACCTCTGGATTGGCAGACCGGGGTGGTGGTTCCTCTCTTTAAAAAGGGGAACCGGAGGGTGTGTTCTAACTATCGTGGGATCACACTCCTCAGCCTTCCCGGTAAGGTCTATTCAGGTGTACTGGAGAGGAGGCTACGCCGGATAGTCGAACCTCGGATTCAGGAGGAACAGTGTGGTTTTCGTCCTGGTCGTGGAACTGTGGACCAGCTCTATACTCTGGGCAGGGTCCTTGAGGGTGCATGGGAGTTTGCCCAACCAGTCTACATGTGCTTTGTGGACTTGGAGAAGGCATTCGACCGTGTCCCTCGGGAAGTCCTGTGGGGAGTGCTCAGAGAGTATGGGGTTTCGGACTGTCTGATTGTGGCGGTCCGCTCCCTGTATGATCAGTGTCAGAGCTTGGTTCGCATTGCCGGCAGTAAGTCGGACACGTTTCCGGTGAGGGTTGGACTCCGCCAAGGCTGCCCTTTGTCACCGATTCTGTTCATAACTTTTATGGACAGAATTTCTAGGCGCAGTCAAGGCGTTGAGGGGATCCGGTTTGGTGGCTGCAGGATTAGGTCTCTGCTTTTTGCAGATGATGTGGTCCTGATGGCTTCATCTGGCCAGGATCTTCAGCTCTCACTGGATCGGTTCGCAGCTGAGTGTGAAGCGACTGGGATGAGAATCAGCACCTCCAAGTCCGAGTCCATGGTTCTCGCCCGGAAAAGGGTGGAGTGCCATCTCCGGGTTGGGGAGGAGATCTTGCCCCAAGTGGAGGAGTTCAAGTACCTCGGAGTCTTGTTCACGAGTGAGGGAAGAGTGGATCGTGAGATCGACAGGCGGATCGGTGCGGCGTCTTCAGTAATGCGGACGCTGTATCGATCCGTTGTGGTGAAGAAGGAGCTGAGCCGGAAGGCAAAGCTCTCAATTTACCGGTCGATCTACGTTCCCATCCTCACCTATGGTCATGAGCTTTGGGTTATGACCGAAAGGACAAGATCACGGGTACAAGCGGCCGAAATGAGTTTCCTCCGCCGGGTGGCGGGTCTCTCCCTTAGAGATAGGGTGAGAAGCTCTGTCATTCGGGGGGAGCTCAAAGTAAAGCCGCTGCTCCTCCACATCGAGAGGAGCCAGATGAGGTGGTTCGGGCATCTGGTCAGGATGCCACCCGAACGCCTCCCTAAGGAGGTGTTTAGGGCATGTCCGACCGGTAGGAGGCCACGAGGAAGACCCAGGACACGTTGGGAAGACTATGTCTCCCGGCTGGCCTGGGAACGCCTCGGGATCCCCCGGGAGGAGCTGGACGAAGTGGCTGGGGAGAGGGAAGTCTGGGCTTCCCTGCTTAAGCTGCTGCCCCCGCGACCCGACCTCGGATAAGCGGAAGAAGATGGATGGATGGATGGACATTTATAGAGGAAAACTTCCCTACTTTATTCATGGCCTCATTTAATCAAGCAAAGGTAAGTGATTTTCTATTGTTCACATTAAATTTGATGCCAAAAATGTGTTTGGCCTTGAAGAATGAGTCATGTGATGGAGGAACAATTGTTAGCATGTGGGCTGTGAGCAGGCCAAGATGGCATCCATAAACCAGCTCGGTCGATTGACTTTGCATTGAACTTGAATTCTTTATGATTACTGAGTGTGTCTCCTGAAACGCCATGCTGTAGAGTAAATGTAAATGTGCACACATCTGTCTTTGAGAGGACATTTTCAGGGAAGGAAGGTAGTGCACTGGCCTTGGTATACAAAGTGAGGACCAGCATTCAACCAATCTGCTCGGACCGTGCAAGTGAAACATGCCTCGTATCAAACATGGAGTGGACTTCACTCTGGGCCCTGTTTTCTTTCTCGGCAGTATGGAGAGCAAACATGAGCCAGTAATATAACACTCAGTTCTGAGTCACGCCCCTCTTTGGCAAGACCATACCCCTCCTTCCTTGCCCCTGTGTTGCAGGAACTTAGTGGGAAACGAAAGTGATCGTCAAGCAGGGGAGTCCTGACGACTACATGAGGTAAAGAAAATAAAACCTCAAGCTGTACATCCTACAATGCGTCAGATAATATTTTAGAAGAAAGTTGGTAAGTTGTGCTTGCATGTTAGACAAAAATATGGACTTCCTGTTAAACATACAAACTTGTTCACAGTATTTGGCAGGACGATGTTTACACTTTTTCTTGTGGCTTTATGAGCGCTTTTATACTTCCCAATTATTTAAGGGAAGCACAACTATTTGAATACTTCAAATCTAGAGTTGTTGTTGTCCACTGTTGCTAGTGTCACCATATGTGAGTTACTGTGTAGAACTGTGGGGAAATGACTACAAAAAGTATGCTTCATTCACTAACTGTGTTACAAAAGACATAATTCATAATGTTTGCTATGGGGAACATTCAAATTATTTATTGAATCAAAAATACCGAAATTCTATTGTTTGGTGCATTTGCAAAATGCTAAAATGATGTAACATCTTACCCAAGAATGCACAACAATTCTTCTCAACGAAAGAGGAGAAATATGACCTTAAAAAATGTTACTTAAAACAGTGTTCCTGAACCATAGGGCTGTGTCCCACTGTTGGGCAGCAAGCAGAGGTGGGACCAAGTCATTGTTTTGCAAGTCACAAGTAAGTCTCAAGTCTTTGCCCTCAAGTCCGAGTCAAGTCCCGAGTCAAGACAGGCAAGCCCCGAGTCAAGTCCAAAGTCAAGACTGGAAAGTCTCAAGTCAAGTCCTAAGTCCTGCATTTTGAGTTTCGAGTCCTTTCAAGTCCTTTTAACCACAGACTAATATATTAACACAGATTGTGTATGCTTTTCAAACACTGTATTTATTTATTAAAACAAGTGCATTTTAAATTGCAGGAAAGAAAAGTGTGCTGACATTGCACTTTATAATAGCACTATTAACCAGTCATTTTAAACATTAACTCATTCCTTTACAGAACAAACACATTGAAAAATAAAGTGCAAATGTACTTATTTGTACAAAAGTGTTAACATTGAAAAAACATGACATACACGTGAACATAACAAAAAAGTTGTACTTTTTATATGTCAGGGCCCTATGCTGCATTGCATTTGCAAAAGACCAAATTAGCCAAGAGTCTGTCAGTCATTTGTGCACGATGGGGGCGTAGTATGATGCCACCATGGCTGAAAACTCGCTCCACTGGAGCACTGGAGGCAGGCACTGCCAAGACTCTCATGGCCACTCGGAACAGTGAAGGAAGAGTCTTCATGTTCAATGCCCAGAACAAAAGGGGGGAGAGAGTTGTTTTGGGTTGGTGCACTACTTGTAAGTGTATCTTGTGTTTTTTATGTTGATTTAATTAAAAAAAGAGAAAAAACATTTTTTTTTTCTTGTGCGGCCCGATACCAATCGATCCACGGACCAGTACCGGGCCGCGGCCCGGTGGTTGGGGACCACTGAGGTAAACAACCAAAAGTATGTCAGAAAGCTAGCTAAAACAGTACACATATTCATAATATAGTATACATTTTAAATGACCTTTATTTGACTATTTTTGTCTTTTTTTAGGTGGCTAAAATACGCGGTGCTGCTGACCGCCGTCTAACGTTACGTGTGATATATTGACTAACGTAACCCTGCTTAAAAAAAAATCACTGAACAAAAAGTATGAATAAGGTAGTGAACTGCAACAGATTCCCGTGTTTGCAATAACGTTATAACGTTAGCAGTGAGTTTACAGCCTCACTGATTTAACTACACAGCAAATAAAAGTCACGTTACTTAGCCAATAAACGTTATCTTACATTCAAAACTTACCCTTCTTTGTGCAACTTCAAATGCCGGACGAAGTTGGAAGTTGTTGCCTCTCCATCAGTCATTTTGGAACCGCATGTGTTGCATACTGCAAACCGTTTTGTGTTGACCACCTCGTAATTTTTATACCCAAACAAAATTATTTTAGGTATCATTTTTTGTTCACTGGCGTGTGGTTTGGACATGTCTTCTTCGTTGGTTGTCCTGCAATTTGATTGGATGAATGCTGTGTGATGAAAACAAAGTAGATGTAATTTGATTGGCTGTTGTACTGAGAGCACACCAGCTGACACACGCAACGCTGATAGACAAGTACACAATGAAAAATACGGAGCGCTCCCGAATAACTTTTTCATCTTTGGGTTTTGGGGAAAGTAGCAAGTCATGTCAAGTCATGTCAATTCAAAAGGCTCAAGTCCAAGTGAAGTCACAAGTCATTGATGTTAAAGTCTAAGTCGAGTTGCAAGTCTTTTTATATTTTGTCAAGTCGAGTCTAAAGTCATCAAATTCATGACTCGAGTCTGACTCGAGTCCCAGTCATGTGACTCGAGTCCACACCTCTGGCAGCAAGTGCCACCAAAAGATATAGTTTTTTTCAGCTGTGGTCCTTACGAGCCGCAGTGGGACTCAGTTGGAATGCACTTTTTCACCACCTGTATCAGTAATGACGATCTCAAACAAACGGAAGAAGCCTGAAGCCAAAATCATAGAAAGGATTCTCAAGCTCCAAAATTATGACTGAAGTGGTGAAGCTGTATTTTCATTTGCACTTACATTTTTTTTAAAGTTAAGTTAAGAAACGTGTTTATTAATAATTGATCTATCTTAACACAACATAATTGTACAGTATGTACATGTCATTTTTGTCAGTTATTTGAGTCCCTTCTTATGCAGTATATCTGGTTAGTACTTATTTTTCTAATCAGCCTGACCTAAGCTTAAGGTTTATGTGTTCAATAAATATTAATATTTGGGATTAGCATGCTTTCATAGCATTTGATGAGATTGTAGACTATAATTAGGTTAGATTACAATTAAAATCAAGAGTAAGATTACTAATTCATTGTCAATATTTGTGTATATGTAGTGGGAAAAGTAGGGCCCGAAGGTCAAAAAGGTTGAGAACTTAAAACATTTGTATGTACGTACAACATTTAAGACATTTAGCATATCAGTGTGTGGAAGTAAATTATAAAATGGATTAAGCAAAGAAGTCAAACAAAGTTTTATTATGATTTATTATTCCATTAATATGATTAAGAAACAGTTCAAACTCAAAGTGTTTACAAAGTATAAAGAAGAAGAATCCTGATAAACATATTGAACTTTTTGAAAAAAGAAATACTTTATTTTATCTCATATTGGGAATGATAACTTATTTAACTATTTATACTTGACAACTTTTGTTTTTTTAATGTAATTAATATTTAATTTCTATATATCTATTTATAGCCCAGCTTCTTCCTACTCTTTTTTGGACATTTTGTAATGAAGTGAAAACGTGATGCGAGATAGTTTTATTTCGAACGTCCGTACAATTACAATAACACCCTAACCCAGGGGTGCTCATTACGTCGATCGCGATCTACCGGTCGATCTCGGAGGGTGTGTCAGTCGATCACCAGCCAGGCATTAAAAAAATAGTCCTAAAAATGAGCGATCATAAATCTTCACTATGACGTCACTTTCGTCACTTGATTGACATTCACGGCACCCGAGGGTCTTCTGAGATGACGCTGGCTGCTGCCAGCTCATTAAAATTACCGACTGGAAGGCGAGAAACACTTTATTTCAACAGACTCTGGCGCCGTACCTGTCGTCAAAACTCCAAAGACCGACTGCACAGTTGCACAATAAAAGCTCTGCTTCATCCTGCCTGCGCTACTAAAATAAGAGTCTCAGAAAGCTGGCGTGCACAAGCTAGCAAGCTACGGAGTTTGCCGACAATGTATTTCTTGTAAAGTGTATACAAAGGAGTACGGAAGCTGGACAAATAAGATGCCAAAAACCAACCACTTTCATGTGGTATTGGACAGAAAGGAGGACTTTTTTTCTCCTCCATTCGAAAATGCGGACGTTATCAGCACCACTGTCTGATTCCAATCAATGCAAGTCATCACAATCAGGTAATACACCAACTTATATTCTTGTCTTCATGAAAGAAAGGAATCTATATGTGTTAAACGTGCTTGTATTATCTTTAAACACCTTTAACTTGTTAACAATATTAACTATATGTGTTAAACATGCTTGTATTATCATTAAACATCTTTAACTTATTAACAATATTAACTATATGTGTTAAACATGCTTGTATTATCTTTAACCACCTTTAAGTTGTTAACAATATTAACTATATGTGTTAAACATGCTTGTTTTATCTTTAAACACCTTTAACTTGTTAACAATATTAACTATATGTGTTAAACATGCTTGCATTATCTTTAAACACCTTTAACTTGTTAACAATATTAACTATATGTATTAAACATACTTGTATTATCATTAAACACCTTTAATGTATTAACAATATTAACTATATGTGTTAAACATGCGTGAATTATCATTAAACACCTTTAACTTGTTAACAAAAACATATATTTCATAAATAAGTAAATATAAATGATATATATGAATGAGGTAGATCCCCACGACTTGATCAATTGAAAAGTAGCTCGCCTGCAGAAAAAGTGTGAGCACCCCTGCCCTAACCATAACGTTTGGCTTTTCCCTGTCAGGGGTTGCCACGGCCATATGTTATCTATTCCATCCAAACCGAATCTTGTGTGTTTGCTTCCAGGCGTTTCCACAATGAGCGGGTCCCAGTGTGAGCTACCTGCTCAGGTAGAAAAGTGGACCACAAAGGATGTCGCCCGCTGGCTGACCTCTGAGGTGCAAGTTGATCCAACTTTCGCAGACAAGTTTGAAAAAGAAGATGTGTGTGGAGAATTCCTACTGACCTTTGAGAAAAAAGAAATATTGGAGATGGGAATAAAACATGGCCCTGCAGTCAAAATTGCCAGGTACTTGGAAAGGTTGAAGAAGAAAGAAGAAAAATGTTCGGGATCGGAGTCCCGAATGCCCTGCTTTGTTGAGCAGTGGACCAAGGAGGAGGTGTACCAGTGGTTGGTGAAGAACAACAACACATTTGCAGAGCAGCTCCTGCAGGAAGACGTCTCCGGAGATTGCTTGCTTTGCTTTGGGAAGAAGGACTTCAAGGACATCGGCATCAAAACCGGCCCAGCTGTGCATATTCTGAAAAAACTGAGCGAGCTCAAAGACCAAATGGAGCCCAACATGATCTCAAACCAACAGAAAGTGGTCGTGGCTAAAACACACAAGAAAGCTGACTCTAAAAAAGTGATCCAAAGTGCAATACAGAACATTTCAGATCCCAGACCGAACTCACAGAGTAAGCTGTCTAAAGTCAAGGTAACGTTGTCTTTGATCAAAGGACTTGTCAACCACTGATTTGCTGAGAAAATAAGAGAGTAGAAATAATCTGTTCCAGAGTCTGATTGTGCCCATCATAAAACCATTATTCCCTGAATCCTATTGTTGACACTTAACGATGTTGTACAACTGTTAGACTGTACAGACTATTTTACAATGTTGTTTATGTTATTTCCTGTTCTGCGGTTATTGTCGCATGTTTCCTCTTTGTCATCACGCATACATTTTTTGCTGACATAACAAAAGCATAAAAAGGAAAAAGTAGGACTTACGTATGTAGATTTTCCTCTTGACGCTTCTTTGTCTTAACAGGACCCAGTCCAGCAGGTGGTCCACCACAGATCAATTATTCAGAACATCTTGGAGGAACTTGCAAAAGCTGACTTGAAAAAATTTCAGTACTTTTTGCCAGACAAAAAAAATGAAAAAAATGTACGGATTCCTTGGGGCAAACTAGAGGACAAGGACACGTTGGACACCGCCAAGTTACTGAGCGACCACCACGGTGACCAGGCTTTAACAGTAACACGAGATGTTCTGGTCGAAATCAGTCAATACGATCTTGCTAGCAGACTGGAAAATATCATGGGTAAGTTGTCAAACAATCTTTGTAAATGAAAAAACTCTTCCTGTTTTTAATGTTTGCACGTTGTTTTCAGTTCAGTTAGGTCAGCTGACATGCTGCTCGGAAGAGTCGGAGTTAAAGAGAGAATTCAACCAGGGAGACAAACTGAAAAATCTGCTGACGTGTGGTGGGAACTCCCTGGAGAGCTATGAGAGATTTGTGGTGGTGGCAAACAAGAGCAGTCTGGAACAAGTGCAGCACCTCCAGTTTCTAACCAAACTCCAACGGTTGTGCGTCTTGGACTTTGACCCAAACTCCAATAGACCTCACGGACTGTGTCACACCTACAAAGAGACACGAGTTGCCAATCTGCACTCCCCATCTCAGTATCAGGGCCCAATAACAACTGTGGTGAGCAGCCTCAACCTCTACGATCAGACTAGCTGGGTCTTTTGCAACGGCAGACACGACTTCGAAAGTGATGCCAACAAGGAGCTGGACTACACGACGTGGTTGAAGAAGTCTTGCAAAGATGTCGAGCAGTTGGTTGCATTTATTTGCAACCAACTTCTTTGTCATGGAAGAGGTCTCATAGTTTTCCTTCTACTCTCCCCTGTGGACACGGACAACGACCCTTTTTTTGAGACCTACAGATCTTTCCTAAAACACACAGAGGAGCAAAGCATCATCACTCTTTGTGAGTCAGCCAGTGCCTACGCCAAATGGAAGGAGCTCATTATTGAAAAGTTTCATATTGACATTGACCCGTTCTCAGTCTATGAGCTGACTCTCAGCCAGGTCAACGGGACAGTGATGGGACTGGGACCGTTTAGACAGTCGCCTGCAAAGTTGCTACCATCGTCCGACTCCAGCTCCGTTGTCCTGAAGCAGAAAGACGAAGACTTATTGACTGCTTTGGACATTTTGTGTCTGAACCAGTGTGAAAATGTTTTTGAAGACGAAAACGGTCCAAAGTTTCTAAAATTTCGAATGCAAGAGGAGGAGGAATTCTACCGAGGAGGCAAAGTGAAATGGTGGAACTTTTACTTCTGTGACAAGGATAGTAAGAAGATATTTGTCAAGCGAGACAAGTACCAAAATATTAAGGACATGATTCGCTCTCAGCACAAGTACAGCAGAAACGCTTGCGTGCTGCTGAATTTCTTCCACCATCCAGGCTGTGGCGCTAGCACATTAGCCATGCACATCTTGTGGGACCTTCGCAATGACTTTCGATGTGCGGTGCTGAAAGACACCCCGCTTCCTAAGGAGGAAGTAGCCGATCAGATTGTACATCTCATGAAGCTGGAAAGTGGAACACCGTCTCCTGTCTTGCTTTTGATGGACGATCTAAAGGAGACAGACAGTCTTCACGACCTTGTTAACTGCATCCGCAACGCAGTGGAGGACTCGACCAATGTGAACGTGGACCACTCACTTAACTGCAAAGTTGTCATCCTGAACTGTGTCCGCTCGCACAGCCCAAAAGAACAGTACAAGCGTGAAAACTCCACACAATGCCAGTACATCACCGCTTCTCTGTCGGCGCAGGAGAAGGAAGAATTTGAAAAGAAACTTGAAGAACTCCAAGAAACCCATGAAAAGCCAGAAAACTTTTACACCTTCATGATCATGAAGAGCAATTTTGACCAAAAGTACATCAAAGATCTAGCCCGCAATACGCTGAAAAACTTTGCCATCGATACAGACGACGCCAAACTCTTCGCCTTTTTGGCCTTGCTGAACACATACGTCCCGGAATCGGGAATCGCATTGTCGCTTTGTGAAGACTTTTTTGGGGTGAAAATGGCACGCCACCCGGAGGACTGTGTGTTGGACTCAATGAAGATCTACTCAAACGTCCTCATTGTTGACAGAGTGGAAGAGTGCGGAGGCTACAAAACGCTTCGTATCCTCCATCATACCATAGCAGACGCCTGCTTGGAAGAGTTGGAGGGGGGCTACTACTTGATGGCCAGTGATATCACCTTGCAGATGCTTCATTATGATCTGTTTTTCAGCAAAGGCGTGGTCAAGGACAGACTAATGGTGTCCATTGAAAGAATGTTGATTAGAAGACGCAAAAAGGTCGGTGATGAGAGAGAGCCATTTTCTCCCCTGATAGACAAAATCCACCAGCAGCAGGGCGGGAAAACTGTGCAGGAGATATTTGTAAAAGCCTCCTCCAGGTATAGTCAAAGGGCGTCTATTCCACAGGCCCTGGCACGGTATCTGTACATCAATGAGCGAGACTTCCCTGAGGCGTTGAAGTGGGCCGAGAAAGCCAAGACCATTGCGGAAAACCCGTACATAGTAGACACGATTGGACAAGTGTACAAAAGTAACCTGAGATCAAATATGGACAAAGAAAAACAAGAAATGTCTCACAATCCAGAGGACTTGGACACCAATATTTGCTTAGCCATCAATGGAATTAGAGCTTTTCAACGCGCCCAAGAGCAATCAGACAGAAATGATAATTTTCAAGTGGAGAAGCCCGATGACGAGTCAGGTGACTTCCCCCGAAAATCATACAATATTTTTGGCCATGTGGGAGTACTTGAAATGTCTTTTCTTGTCTTTGAGATATTGGCTAAGCTTCCTTTTTTCGAAGAACGTGACCCAATGAAGAAGAAGTACTTGCAGAGTTTCCTGAACAACTCCATTCCGATAAGTAGCGTTCACAAAGACGATAACCAGGTCAATGACAGATATGCAGAGATCATCAAGGATCACGAGCAGTTCCTGGTCCACCTGAAACCTGAAGTAAAAAAGAAGTTTGACTTCCTCAACTGTTACTTCACCTACACCAAAGGAAACTCAGAGTTTGACACAGTCAACCACAAGACAGTGTGTGACCACTTTAAAAAGTATGTGGATCTTTTCTGTACGGAGCCAGAGGAACTGAAAAAAGTGAAAGACGACAATCCCAAACTGAACCTTAAATTGTTAATTGAAGAACGCAAAAAGTATCTGGAGAAGACCCAAGCGGACACCTTCTCTGGAATTCTTCAATACTTGGACAGGTCTGCTGAAGAAATGGAGAAAATTGTGAATTGTTACGTTTTTTTGCAACAGACAGTCAAACAAAAACAAAACATTGAAGTGAAAATTAATTACATTTTGGCAAATGTGGTTCTTTACCTTCTCAATCCAAAGTCTAACCATGTGAAGAGCTACCAGAAGCTGTGTGATCTGCTTCTGGAGGCTCTGCAGGCTGTTGGATACCATCACACCTGTCCAGACCCGTACTACCTGGCCCTGCTCATGTTCTGGCCCACACTGTCAGAGGAAAACTCAGAAATCCGAACATACATCAATGCCATCCGCTCATCGTCCCGCAAGCACATGTCTAAATTGTTCTACAAGAGAAGCACAATTGCTCACCTGTACTTGGGAAGAGAGAATGGACTAAAGAGACTCGTGTCAAAACCCAGTCTGGATAAGAATTTCCTTACCAAGATGCCACGTGACTCTTTGGCACAACACTGGTGGAACGGAGACATCTTTAAGGAGAAAGAAATTATCAGCCGCCTGGTCCGAGTTGGCGGTACTATTGAGCAGGGAGAAGTCTTCGCCACCTACGGTAGACTGAAGATTCCTGTGCACCCTGCTCGCCGGAGCGGAAAAAGAAGCGGTTGCAGCACAGAGAAGATATCTTTTTATCTGGGATTTGCTATCAATGGGCCGCTGGCGTATGATATTCAGTATGAAAACTAGGTCTGTAAATATTTACTTTCTGTCTTATGTCTTCCTTAGGCACAAATATACTGTTTAACAAATAAAGGTGACATTGATTTTTCCAAAGGATTGTCACACTTTTCTTCTTTTTTTTACTGAACTCCAGACTCTGTTATATTCCTGAAAATGTATCCTACATGGACCCAATTAGGTCCCACCTTAAAAGTCTTGCAAATTTTCTGGAATGCACAATTTGTAGTTGATTAAGGGAGGAAAGCCAGACGACTGTAAGAGAGGATGAAGCAGTTGTTTATTGCATTTGTGACTTTTAGTACACATCCTTCAAAGTTTGATAAATGAAAGAAGAAACATGATTTAATCTAAAAACCACAATATTTAGTGCGTATTTGCTGGCGAGGAGCAGATAAATGCGTGTTGAGTTTCAGCACTGCAGTGTGTTGAGGTCCAACGTGAGGCCTGTTGAACCAGCACACACTCTGATACAATATCAGGCTTGTTTGCTGTTGGTGGCGATGTCCACTTTCCCTCACTCATACCTCCAGGTAGACCTGAGGAGCAGCAAGAAAAAAGTACAAATTAAAAGGTACAACTTTAGGTTTGACTTCTCATGAGGTCGTCAGGTCGAGACTCACTGATCCAAAATGGCTTCTTCCCGCCAAACTTCCATAGCCATGGCATATCCCGCCTGGACCGAACACTCGCCAGGCTGCTGTTAAACCTGTGAAAGGTGTGGATTTAGTGATTTGAACTTGAGTTCTTGAATTGTAAACAAAAAAAAAAGCAAAGCGTACAGGAGAGAACATGTGTGCTCGGCACTAGCCCAGCTGCTGACAGATAAGCTGGCGAGGTAACAGCGCCCCTTGTGGTGAGTCCAACCATCTTCACACCAGCTTCTAAGCGACCGTCCCGCCTGAAGAAGTAAAAAAACCCCTCAGAGACAAGGTGACATGTGTGTCCTCATAATGCCAGAAAGGTACTTTGCGCTGGCGCAGCTCTGCCTTCTGCCTGGTTCCTGCATGATCCAACTGAGGGATGTTTTCAAGGCGCCCCTGCTGCCGGACGTGGGTGTGGTGCGAGCTGCCCTGTACAGCACCCCCTGGTGCCACCTCCTCCAGCCGCAGAGGAGTCAGACTGTGGAACTGATGAAAGAGGGTCAGTTTAAGCATAGATTTTAATTCTGGTTCTGTTATCTTTTCAATCTTACCGTCCAGACTTTCTGCTCAGGTCCAGGTCCTGCTGACAGACGCACCTGAGTGCCAACACAGGTAAGATGTTTGTCCTAATGTGTTCTAAGAGGAGCTTAAATAACTTCTCACCTTAAGTCCAGTATTCCCAGCATTACCAGTGACTGTTGGCTGCCGGCCAACAGAGGGTATGTTGCCAGGGACTGCCTGGTCCTCTGGATAGTGATGGCGGTTTGGAACATCACCACGGGGAGGGTGAGGCTGGTTCTCCCACAGAAGTTCCACCTCGATATCAGTGACAGGCTCATCTTCCGTAGGTGGGGGAGGAGCATCAATGGTGGGGTGGAGCGTGGCCTTGTCTTCTTCTTCCTTGCTCAGATCGCCAGGATCACACTTTCCTGATCGCAAGTGGGAGCATTTTGAGCATGGAAACGTTCAGATCAAACATGATGGATGCTCTATCACCTCCTCTCGGATCGATGATCTCCACGCTGGCTGAGTTTCTTTGTCCTAGAACCGAATTTTTTGGATTCTTCAGAGTGACCGTGAAGGTCTCGTGGTTCTCCTCCAGTCTGTCGTCTTTCAAGTAAATGTTCCAAGTTTTGATGTTGACTCCTAGAGGGAAGCGTGTTAGCTTGTTATGGTAACAAGGCTCTGCATGCACCTTCCCAAAAGACTTATTTGACCTTGTCCCCAGACAGATGCTCTTTTATTGTTTCAGATTCACCTGAGAGGTGAATGTATATGCATATCAAACAGTGACGTCTTTCCAACAAAGTGCAGTTTTTCAACCTGGATCAAACTGGATGAGTCCGGCTGTACTGTGTGTGAAATCCTGGCCTAGTTTGGCAGTCCCGTCCTCCACCTGTGAGGATGCAGAGTGTCACTTTCAATAGGGAACACCCAAATCTTTCTTTTTTGGCGCTGTCCTGACCTGTATAGCCACATAAGCTGGCTCGCTGCTCTTTCCACTGCGTTCGATCTGGACCTGTAGCGTTCCTGCAGTCTCACAGGTCCGGTAGCAGGTAGCTGATAGCTGGACTCGGGACCAGGACAGCTCCAGTCTACAGGAGAGACTTAGTTAAATGACACCCGGCTTTCTGAATCAGTTGCTGTCCAATTCCCATATTTGACCCCAAACTGACGTTTCAGGCAGGGCTGAGTTGCCGGCCGGGTCACTGAGGCGGAACTGGAAGCTGTCGGCTGTCACCTCCATGTCAGGGGGAAGGACAAAAACCACTGAGCGATGCTCCACATCTCGCTGCGTAAAGCGACCTTTGATGTAAGCTCCTGCAAGATGGAGAGCAGGACTCTGAGATATTAACCACGTTCACTTTTTCTTTGAACAACTCCACCAGCAAGGAAGCGCCGGGACCCTGGTACGTTTTGATTGACACATGACAGGAAGTCGGACTCGTCATCTTACCTGTGAGAATGTTCTCCAGGTAGCCGAAATGCGGAGGCCTGATGACTGAAAACTGAAGCTCGTCCACCGGACTGTCGGAGTCAGCTGCCTGTAGATGTCTGGAGGTGATGAAGATGACAAATCGCCCGTCGCTCAGCTCTGCCACCTCGCTGGGACTCCCCCTGGTGGTCAGACTCGGAGGCGACCTGTCCACCTGCTCCACCTATATCAGGTGAAGTTTGGCTTATTTATTTGTCTCTCTTCTAAGTTTGGGTATACTTAAAACCGTGCTATACGTCTTTGGGATGATTTTGAAAAATATACATTCCGTGTGGTAAACTACATTTCTTTTCACTCCACAGGGCTGATTCCAAACCCCTCCTGCTGGAACCTTGAGGTAAGACCTTGTAGTGTGTATTTCGTGTTGGCCTTACTTTATGGCTATCCTTAATTTACCGTCCATCCATTTTTCACCGCTTGTCCCGTTCGGGGTCGCAAGGGTGCTGGAGCCTATCTCAGCTGCATTCGTGCGGAAGGCGGTGTACACCCTGGACAAGTCGTCATCTCATCGCAGGGCCAACACAGATAGACAGACAACATTCACACACTAGTGACCATTTAGTGTTGCCAATCAACCTATCCCCAGGTGCATGTCTTTGGAGGTGGGAGGAGGCCAGAGTAGAACCCACGCAGTCACGGGGAGAACATGCAAACTCCACACAGAAAGATCCCAAGACCGGGATTGAATCCAGAACCTTCGTGTTGTGAGGCACCTGGGGATAGTTTGATTGGCAACACTAAATGGTCCCTAGTGTGTGAATGTTGTCTGTCTATCTGTGTTGGCCCTGCGATGAGGTGGCGACTTGTCCAGGGTGTACCCCGCCTTCTGCCTGAATGCAGCTGAGATAGGCTCCAGCACCCCCCGCGACCCCGAAAGGGACAAGCGGTAGAAAATGGATGGATGGATGGAGGATGTATTCAAGTAAGAAATGTTCCTTCACTGTAATGAAGTGTGCAGTTGTGCACTGCTGCCACTAGATGTCACTGCTCACTCATATTTGAGATCAACAGTGTTCTATAGTTTTGAATCGATTTTTATTTGTAAAGACTATTGAACAAATAAATTAAGCTAAATATAGGTCTAGTGGCATTCACTCACCTGAATGATGAATGCTGCAGGCTCCTCTGTCAACTGTCCAAACTCCAGGTAACCTGGATTGTTGCCATCAGTGGGCAAGAAGTAGAACCTGTCCATCTCTGCCCGGCTGCCCCGGCTGTGCCAGTAAGCCAGGTGGCGCTGGTCCACATCCGTCTGGGTGAACCTAAGCGGGGGTGTCAGCGGGACTCCCCTGAGCATGAGGCGGCCGTAGCGGGGCGGCTCAGTGACCACGAAGCTCAGGTTTGAGGCGGCTGTGTCGGGGTCGCTGAGCTGCAGGTGGTCCGCCGTGATAGTTTCTGTGGCGCCGTCCTGCAGGCCCAAACCCGCATTGCGCTCCAGCGTTGGCGGGATTCGGTCGCCGAGCTGGATGTGTAAATGCAGACTTCCAGTTCGGGACGAGTGGCCGTTGGTGATGACGAAACTGTTGTGACAAAAGTCAAACGTTAGGACCTATCGAGATCAAGAAACGTTAACCATGCTATCAGCATGCTACGCTAATGAACTAAGCAAGGCCAAATCCACTTGATCTCTCCGAGTGAATGTGCAGATGCACTTTAAACCTCAAACCAAAGATGTCCAGAGTGTGGCACGAGGGCCCTCTTTATTTCTATTCTTGTAAACACATGTTGGAATAAATGCTTTGCACAAAGTCAATATGTTGACGTTACAGGTAAAAGCCAGTAAATTAGAATATTTAGAAAAACTTGATTTATTTCAGTAATTGCATTCAAAAGGTGTAACTTGTACATTATATTTATTCATTGCACACAGACTGATGCATTCAAATGTTTATTTCATTTAATTTTGATGATTTGAAGTGGCAACAAATGAAAATCCAAAATTCCGTGTGTCACAAAATTAGAATATTACTTAAGGCTAATACAAAAAAGGGATTTTTAGAAATGTTGGCCATCTGAAAAGTATGAAAATGAAAAATATGAGCATGTACAATACTCAATACTTGGTTGGAGCTCCTTTTGCCTCAATTACTGCGTTAATGCGGCGTGGCATGGAGTGGATGAGTTTCTGGCACTGCTCAGGTGTTATGAGAGCCCAGGTTGCTCTGATAGTGGCCTTCAACTCTTCTGCGTTTTTGGGTCTGGCATTCTGCATCTTCCTTTTCACAATACCCCACAGATTTTCTATGGGGCTAAGGTCAGGGGAGTTGGCGGGCCAATTTAGAACAGAAATACCATGGTCCGTAAACCAGGCATGGGTAGATTTTGCGCTGTGTGCAGGCGCCAAGTCCTGTTGGAACTTGAAATCTCCATCTCCATAGAGCAGGTCAGCAGCAGGAAGCATGAAGTGCTCTAAAACTTGCTGGTAGATGGCTGCGTTGACCCTGGATCTCAGGAAACAGAGTGGACCGACACCAGCAGATGACATGGCACCCCAAACCATCACCCAACCATGCAAATTTTGCATTTCCTTTGGAAATCGAGGTCCCAGAGTCTGGAGGAAGACAGGAGAGGCACAGGATCCACGTTGCCTGAAGTCTAGTGTAAAGTTTCCACCATCAGTGATGGTTTGGGGTGCCATGTCATCTGCTGGTGTCGGTCCACTCTGTTTCCTGAGATCCAGGGTCAACGCAGCCGTCTACCAGCAAGTTTTAGAGCACTTCATGCTTCCTGCTGCTGACCTGCTCTATGGAGATGGAGATTTCAAGTTCCAACAGGACTTGGCGCCTGCACACAGCGCAAAATCTACCCGTGCCTGGTTTACGGACCATGGTATTTCTGTTCTAAATTGGCCCGCCAACTCCCCTGACCTTAGCCCCATAGAAAATCTGTGGGGTATTGTGAAAAGGAAGATGCAGAATGCCAGACCCAAAAACGCAGAAGAGTTGAAGGCCACTATCAGAGCAACCTGGGCTCTCATAACACCTGAGCAGTGCCAGAAACTCATCGACTCCATGCCACGCCGCATTAACGCAGTAATTGAGGCAAAAGGAGCTCCAACCAAGTATTGAGTATTGTACATGCTCATATTTTTCATTTTCATACTTTTCAGTTGGCCAACATTTCTAAAAATCCCTTTTTTGTATTAGCCTTAAGTAATATTCTAATTTTGTGACACACGGAATTTTGGATTTTCATTTGTTGCCACTTCAAATCATCAAAATTAAATGAAATAAACATTTGAATGCATCAGTCTGTGTGCAATGAATAAATATAATGTACAAGTTACACCTTTTGAATGCAATTACTGAAATAAATCAAGTTTTTCAAAATATTCTAATTTACTGGCTTTTACCTGTGTATTCAGAGGGGGTTCTTAACCTTGGGGCCCAACTTTTCCACTACAGAGAGGCCACTCAAATATTAACACTGAACTAGTTTTTACTCTTGATTTGAATTGTATTCAATATTTATATCTAAATTACTTACAATTTACAACCTTGTCCAATGATATGAAAGCATGTGTTAATCCCAGAGAATATTATTTATTGAACACATAAACTTTAGGCTTAGGTCAGGCTGATTAGAAATAGAAGGGACTCGTACATAACTGACAAATAATACATTTACATACAATTATATTGTGATCAAATAAAATAGACTGATAATAAATGTTTCTTAACTAAACTGTCAATACAATTAAAATGCAAATAAAAAATATAGCTTCACCACTTTAGTCATAATTTTTGCGCTTAAGAAGCTTCTTCTGTTTGTTTCAGATGGTCATTACTGCCACAGGTGGTGGAAAAGTGTATTACAACTCAGCATATATTGAGCTGCACTGGAGTGGTTGTAGCGTCTATAATTTACAAAGTGTTTTGATTCATTGCCTCCTTTATCTGTCTTTCTTATACGGGCCTCACTGGAAGCTAGACTTGTTCATAAAAATGCCGTCTGCCAATAAACACAGTGTTTGCCATAAAAAAGACGCAAAGAAGAGACAAAACTTTCCTTGCGTGAAATAGCTACATAATTATTATTACTACGAGGACTTTGATTCCATTCTTGGGGTCAGCGATTCCATTCAGAATCAATTCTTCATTCAAAAGGATTCTCGGTTCAAAGTCCATACATTTGAATAACGTATAATAATATGATGAACTACGGTTGCAGATAAACAGCCATTATAAATGTTATTTTACTTAAAACTGGTTTTGTTTAATACAATTCTACCCACACATTCAATAAAGTCAAATACAAATAAGAAGTAACCAACACTTCTCTATTCTAAAGTAAATGTGTACAGCAGATATGATCATCTACATGTCAAAGTCAAGGCCCGTGGGCCAGATCCGGCCCAGGAGTGAATGATCTATGGCCCCTGGGATGATATTTCATTAGTATTAGAAGCGGCCCACAGGCCACAGCCATCTGCTGCTATTTTTGCACGCACCAATACTCCAGCAGTGTTGGCGCTAGGAATTTTCAAAGTCATAAAAATGGGGTCCCACAGTACATTTTTGGGGTCCCACTTTTTTGTAAGCTATTTAAAAACAAATGATAAATGTATGCATGATCCTGTTATATCTCACATTCTATATTGTCTTTTGGAAAAAGGTTGTCATAAACGTTACTTCATTCATTAAAAAAATAATACAAAAGAAAACCCATTTTTATGCATATGTAAATGTATTCACTTATAAACATTCATTCACTTTCTTCTTTCCGTCATGGATCTAAACTTTACTCGTTTTGTCTAAATTTGTATTGTAATATTTTCACAATGTGTTTGTTCTATTTTTGGCCAAAGTAAGACAAAGAAAACAATCTTAATTTTTTACGTTTAATGCCATGATTTTGTGCACAGATGTTCCTCCACGCGCCCCTGAGCTCAAATGAGTTTGACACCAACAATATGATTTGCCTGAGTGGCTGGACACAACAGATTAAAAAAAGAATAAATAATCCATTTTTGATTACATTCTTTTAATAGATTAAAAATCGTTACAAATAAAAACTGAATAATTCGAAAATCTTTTCTTTTGACATTCCTAATTTTTATTATATTTATTAAAGTTTAATATTTTAGTAAATATAGATACACACACACACACAGCTA
>NC_084565.2:45360000-45390000 GCF_033978685.3 Nerophis lumbriciformis
TACAGGATCATACATTGGTCATATTCAAAGTCCTCATGTGTCCAGGGACATATCACCTGACTTTATAAACATAATATACATTTTAAAAAAAGGAAAAAAGATTTAGTGACGATAAAACATATCGATGTAATCATAGTAGTATCGACTATTGTACTTGGTATCATTACAGTGGATGTCAGGTGTAGATCCACCCATGGCATTTGTGTACATTGTGACGGCGGTGAGCTATTGTATCCTCCTACGGTGTGTAGTGAAGCATGTTTAGCTATTCCTCGTCCTCCAGTGATAATGCTACTTGTAAAAAACTCACTTTATTTGTCGCCATGGAGGCGAGGATTAGTGATTTAGCCGCTATCTAGCTAGCCATGTGTTAAAGCAGCTCTTCCTGAGGGTGTTTAAGTGTTATAACTTCACCTTTATCTTGACTTTTTACACCAAAATGCGTCCATTCTCCCTTTTCTGTCTACACACTGTGTCTGCTTGTAAGTACTCTGTGTGTGTGTGTGTGTGTGCGCTGCCCAACATGCTCCTAAAAGCAGCAATGTCATGACGTGACCACGCACCGTCATGCCTGTTAAAATAAAAAAATATACAAATTGGGAACCCATCCATCCATTTCCTACCGCTTGTCCCTTTCGGGTCGCGGGGGTGCTGGAGCCTATCTCAGCTACATTCGGGCGGAAGGCGGTGTACACCCTGGACAAGTTACCACCTCATCACAGGGCCAACACAGATAGACTGAAGCGGTACTTTTCAAATAGTACTCTTTTTGATTGATGAAGCGCGATACTATAGTAGCAGTGGTATACTATACTAGCAGTGGTATACTATACTAGCAGTGGTATACTATACTAGCAGTGGTATACCGTACTAGCAGTGGTATACTGTACTAGCAGTGGTATACCGTACTAGCAGTGGTATACTGTACTAGCAGTGGTATACCGTACTAGCAGTGGTATACTGTACTAGCAGTGGTATACCGTACTAGCAGTGGTATACTATACTAGCAGTGGTATACTGTACTAGCAGTGGTATACTGTACTGGCAGTGGTATACTGTACTAGCAGTGGTATACCGTACTAGCAGTGGTATACTATACTAGCAGTGGTATACTATACTAGCAGTGGTATACCATACTAGCAGTGGTATACTGTACTAGCAGTGGTATACTATACTAGCAGTGGTATACTGTACTAGCAGTGGTATACTATACTAGCAGTGGTATACTGTACTAGCAGTGGTATACTGTACTAGCAGTGGTGTACCGTACTAGCAGTGGTATACTGCAATAACAGTGGTATACTATACTAGCAGTGGTATACTGTACTAGCAGTGGTGTACCGTACTAGCAGTGGTATACTGTACTAGCAGTGGTATACTATACTAGCAGTGGTATACTATACTAGCAGTGGTATACCGTACTAGCAGTGGTATACCATACTAGCAGTGGTATACTGTACTAGCAGTGGTATACTATACTAGCAGTGGTATACTGTACTAGCAGTGGTATACTGTACTAGCAGTGGTGTACCGTACTAGCAGTGGTATACTGCAATAACAGTGGTATACTATACTAGCAGTGGTATACTGTACTAGCAGTGGTGTACCGTACTAGCAGTGGTATACTGTACTAGCAGTGGTATACTGTACTAGCAGTGGTATACCCTACTAGCAGTGGTATACTGTACTAGCAGTGGTGTACCGTACTAGCAGTGGTATACTATACTAGCAGTGGTATACTATACTAGCAGTGGTATACTATACTAGCAGTGGTGTACCGTACTAGCAGTGGTATACCGTACTACCCTAGTAGTCACTGAACTGAATATGACGTCAACATGTCTTGACCTTTGACCTGAGGCACAGACTGACCTGAAGCTGTCGCTGCGGTGGGCGTGGCCGTTGTCGTGGGTGTAACACACTCTGTGAGCCGCCACGTCCAGCTGCGTGAACGTGTGCAGCGGCACGCCAGGCCTCCGCACGCCGTGCACCAGGCCGTGGCGCGGCGGCACCGTGACCGTGTAGATCAGCTCGTCCGGACGCCCGGCGCCGTCGGAAGCCAACAGGAAGTCTGTGTTGAGGACCACGCGCTGCCCCTCCGCCAGCGGCACCGCCCTGCTCGCCAGCGAGATGTTCCCTGCGCGGGTCAGAGGTCACATTTGTGACTCGGGACGATGACGCGTGAAGAGAAGCGCCACCCTTAGGAGCGGCGTGCACAGCTGCTGCATTCCACTGTTAATTATTCAGTGGCTGAATACATCCTCCATCCTTTCTCACCTCAGGTGGGCGCCAGGAGAGGCCAGGTCCTGTGGTGGCGTGTTCACCCGACTGGCAAAGCTGGCACGGCCAGCGAGACCTCAATAATGCATGAGCACGCTGAGGTGTGCGTTTGTCTACCTGAACCGGACCTCACCTTTGTGCACCGTGTGCACGGAGATGAAGAAGCTCTGTGGCGGGCCGCTGTTGTCCAAGTCGCTCAGGCTGAAACGGAAGCTGTCGTGACCTTTGAACCCGGAGGCGTTGGCGGCGGCGGCGTGCGCGTACCACAGTCGGTTCATGTCCACGTCGTCCTGAGTGAAGTTCTGACCGACCGCCAGCTGGGTCCAACCCGACTGGACCTGCAGACAAGTTACACGCTGGCTACTGCAGGACAACATGCCCGAGTCCTGACCTCACCTTCAGCTGCCCGAGTCCTGACCTCACCTTCAGCTGCCCGAGTCCTGACCTCACCTTCAGCTGCCCGAGTCCTGACCTCACCTTCAGCTGCCCGAGTCCTGACCTCACCTTCAGCTGCCCGAGTCCTGACCTCACCTTCAGCTGCCCGAGTCCTGACCTCACCTTCAGCTGCCCGAGTCCTGACCTCACCTTCAGCTGCCCGAGTCCTGACCTCACCTTCAGCTGCCCGAGTCCTGACCTCACCTTCAGCTGCCCGAGTCCTGTCCTCACCTTCAGCTGCCCTAGTCCTGACCTCACCTTCAGCTGCCCGAGTCCTGACCTCACCTTCAGCTGCCCGAGTCCTGACCTCACCTTCAGCTGCCCGAGTCCTGACCTCACCTTCAGCTGCCCGAGTCCTGACCTCACCTTCAGCTGCCCGAGTCCTGACCTCACCTTCAGCTGCCCGAGTCCTGACCTCACCTTCAACTGCCCGAGTCCTGACCTCACCTTCAGCTGCCCGAGTCCTGACCTCACCTTCAGCTGCCCGAGTCCTGACCTCACCTTCAGCTGCCCGAGTCCTGACCTCACCTTCAGCTGCCCGAGTCCTGACCTCACCTTCAGCTGCCCGAGTCCTGACCTCACCTTCAGCTGCCCGAGTCCTGACCTCACCTTCAGCTGCCCGAGTCCTGACCTCACCTTCAGCTGCCCGAGTCCTGTCCTCACCTTCAGCTGCCCTAGTCCTGACCTCACCTTCAGCTGCCCGAGTCCTGACCTCACCTTCAGCTGCCCGAGTCCTGACCTCACCTTCAGCTGCCCGAGTCCTGACCTCACCTTCAGCTGCCCGAGTCCTGCCCTCACCTTCAGCTGCCCGAGTCCTGACCTCACCTTCAGCTGCCCGAGTCCTGACCTCACCTTCAGCTGCCCGAGTCCTGACCTCACCTTCAGCTGCCCGAGTCCTGACCTCACCTTCAGCTGCCCGAGTCCTGACCTCACCTTCAACTGCCCGAGTCCTGACCTCACCTTCAACTGCCCGAGTCCTGACCTCACCTTCAGCTGCCTGAGTCCTGACCTCACCTTCAGCTGCCCGAGTCCTGACCTCACCTTCAGCTGCCCGAGTCCTGACCTCACCTTCAGCTGCCCGAGTCCTGACCTCACCTTCAACTGCCCGAGTCCTGACCTCACCTTCAGCTGCCCGAGTCCTGACCTCACCTTCAACTGCCCGAGTCCTGACCTCACCTTCAGCTGCCCGAGTCCTGACCTCACCTTCAACTGCCCGAGTCCTGACCTCACCTTCAACTGCC
Organism: Nerophis lumbriciformis; assembly: GCF_033978685.3. Lineage (NCBI taxonomy): Eukaryota > Metazoa > Chordata > Actinopteri > Syngnathiformes > Syngnathidae > Nerophis > Nerophis lumbriciformis. The sequence goes on from NC_084565.2 coordinate 45,363,957, forward strand.
CGAGTCCTGACCTCACCTTCAACTGCCCGAGTCCTGACCTCACCTTCTGCTGCCCGAGTCCTGACCTCACCTTCAGCTGCCCGAGTCCTGTCCTCACCTTCAGCTGCCCTAGTCCTGACCTCACCTTCAGCTGCCCGAGTCCTGACCTCACCTTCAGCTGCCCGAGTCCTGACCTCACCTTCAGCTGCCCGAGTCCTGACCTCACCTTCAGCTGCCCGAGTCCTGACCTCACCTTCAGCTGCCCGAGTCCTGACCTCACCTTCAGCTGCCCGAGTCCTGACCTCACCTTCAACTGCCCGAGTCCTGACCTCACCTTCAACTGCCCGAGTCCTGACCTCACCTTCAGCTGCCTGAGTCCTGACCTCACCTTCAGCTGCAGTTCTCCAAAGCGGGTGGCGGCGTTGAGGAAATAGAAGATGCGGTCAGGCGGCGAGTCTGCATCCTGGGCCTCCAGAACCACGCTGGAGATCACTCTGCGGCCGCCGGACTCCACCTCCAGACCGGCGTTCCTGAAAGAGCCCACAGGGATGGCGTGACAAAAAAGCCAAAGAAAAAGCAAGCGGCGGAGGTAAAAAGCTGGCGGTGACATCACTTCCTGTGGAGTGAACGCAGCCAAGAGGAAAACGCATGCAACCGTCTGGACTAAAGGAGGAAGCGTAAAGTTTGTGTGACAGCAGGTTCCTCCTGCGGGTGATGGTGTTTAGAGGGGTGGGGGGCGGGTGATGGTGTTTAGAGGGGTGGGGGGGCGGGTGATGGTGTTTACAGCGTCTGTCTGGGTCTTCAATCGGAAGTAAAATCCACGCAGGACACACGAGCTGCCACGTTCATCCTGCAGGACGCCACAAACAAGGATGCGGGCATCTGCCAAGTCTCGCTGTTACTTCCGCCCGCCTGCTCTGACAGTACCAGCTTGGCCCGTGCCAGCACCTTGGTCCAGGGGGGGGGGGGTTGTTGGGACAAACAGGGAAGCCAGTGAAGGGTGCAAATTCCCAATCACTCATTCAAATGAAAATATTGTTTGAGTAGCCACCCACTCAAGCAAAGCCACCCGCCACATGTTCCCTCTCAGAGATCCCCCCCCCCACCACCACCACCACCACCACCACGGCCACTTGGCCAGTTCACAGCTGATGCTGTCTTTGTACATCAGAGCAGAGCCTCGTCCCACTTTCAGACTAAAACCTCCTCTAAACATTTCAACCGGGCCCCTCAGCTGTCTGTGTGTGCGTGTGTGTGTGTGTGTGTGTGTGTGTGTGTGTGTGTGTGTGTGTGTGCAGGCCCGACCCTAACCAATCTGGCGCCCTAGGCAAGATTTTAGGTGGCGCCCCCCCACATCGGCAGAAACCGAATAGCTTTGTCTTTGACCTTTTTTTTTTTTACTTACAACTATACCTAATATATAAAGGGGTGGAAAAGTGACTATTACCTGCAGGGCAAACATAGCTAACCAGAAGGCAATAACAGTGTAAACAAAAAATACCTGCTTAAAAGATCTAATACAAATGTCCCTGAGGAATGTAAGGTGGGAGTACTGTAATTACCTAACGTTACATTATTATTTTCCATAACAATTTAGCCCCCTCCACAATATTAACCCGACGTTAAAACAGAACTAGCTATTTATTGATTAGCAATTGCCGAATCATGTAACATTAGCTTAATGCTAACAAGCAGGTTACTATCACATTCTGTAACAGACAAATGATTTCATGTAGGCTAACGTTACCTACCTGCTACCTCTGTCTTTTTCTCGTTTCTCCTCCTCTTCTTTTCTCTTATTTCTTCCCTGGGCACCTGACAGTTTTGGCCGTTTTGACATCTTGTGTTGATTTTTTGATGTGGTGACGTCCAAAAAGAGTCATGATACGGGAAGGGAGGGGGCGCACCGTGCGGGGGAGAGGGGGCGTAATATTTTAACAAATAATATTTCTATTATACAGGCTTTACTTTGCATTTTAATTAACGTGGGATTATTTTTTGTATTTAGAAATAATAGTACCAACTTCTTTTTTTTTTTTCCTCCAACATTTGTGGCACTGGCGTGGCGCCCCCTGATGGACGGCGCCCTTAGCATTTGCCTATACGGCCTATGCCACGGGCCGGCCCTGTGTGTGTGTGTGTGTGTGTGTGTGTGTGTGTGTGTGTGTGTGTGTGTGTGTGTGTGTGTGTGTGTGTGTGTGTGTGCGTGTGCACGTACTTGAGCAGCAGAGGTTTGTGGTCGTTGAGCGGCAGCACCGTGACCCAACTCGTCCCCTGGACCGCGTGGACGCCATCTGTCAGCCGGAGCGTCAGCACGTCCTTCAGGGTTTCCGTGTCATCGTGCATGTACACCAACTTCATGCCTGCGTGGGGGAGGGAGCGAGGCAGCGAGGCAGCGAGGCAGCGAGGCAGCGAGGCAGCGAGGGAGTGGAGATGAGCACACATAGGCAAGTAGTTTTTCATTTACGTCTAAAAAACGATGACATTTAGTGCAATCTTTTATCATGGTCCTTACACGGTTTTGGTCATAACAATCATTTGTATTACAGCACTAAATGTGCATTCTTAGTTCTGTAACACCATTTGTTGTGTTGATATTCATGTATTTACCAATGTTATCAATTATCTTTAGCATAATGCACAGGTGTCAAACTCAAGGCCCGGGAGCCAGTTCTGGCCCGCCATATCATTCTATGTGGCCCGCGAAGCCTGGAAAATGGGTTTCAATAAAATACTTAAAATTGTATTTATTTTTTTTACTAAATGCATTTGTTCTTTAAATTTCAACAGGAAAGAAAAGCATATTTTTAACTTTAATATTATCTGATCAAACCCCAGAAGCAGTGAAGTTGTCAGGTTGTGTAAATGGTGAATAAAAACAGAATACAACAAATCCTTTTCAACTTATATTCAATTGAATAGACTGCAAAGACTACTACTACTAAAGATACTTAACGTTCGAATTGGAAATCTCTATTTTTTGCAAATATTAGCTCATTTTGAATTTGATGCCTGCAACATGTTTCAAAAAAGCTGGCACAAGTGGCAAAAAAGACTGATAAATGGGCTCAGGAACACTTCAGAAAACCACTGTCAGTAACTACAGTTGGTCGCTACATCTGTAAGTGCAAGTTAAAACTCTCCTATGCAAGGCAAAAACCATTTATCAACAACACCCAGAAACACCTCCGGCTTCACTGAGCCTGAGATCATCTAAGATGGACTGATGCAAAGTGGAAAAGTGTTCTGTGGTCTGACGAGTCCACATTTCAAATTGTTTTTGGAAACTGTGGACGTCGTGTCCTCCGGACCTAAGAGGAAAAGAACCATCCGGACTGTTCTAGGGTGAAAGTGTAAAAGGCAGCATGTGTGATGGTATGGGGGTGTATTAGTGCCCAAGACATGGGTAACTTACACATCTGTGAAGGCACCATTAATGCTGAAAGGTACATACAGCTTTTGGAGCAACATATGTTGCCATCCAAGCAACGTTACCATGACGCCCCTGCTTATTTCAGCAAGACAATGCCAAGCCACATGTTACATCAACGTGGCTTCATAGTAAAAGAGTGCGGGTACTAGACTGGCCTGCCTGTAGTCCAGACATTGAAAATGTGTGAAGGCTAAAATATGAGAAGGGAGACTGTTGAACAACTTAAGCTGTACATCAAGCAAGAATGGGAAAGAATTCCACTTCAAAAATGTGTCTCCTCAGTTCCCAAACCTTTACTGAGTGTTGTTAAAAGGAAAGGCCATGCAACACAGTGGTAAAAATGCCTTTTTTGCAATGTGTTGCTGCCATTCAATTCAAAGTTCATGATTATTTGCCAAAAAAAATTTAATTTCTCAGTGTGAACATGAAATATCTTGTCTTTGCAGTCTATTCAATTGAATATAAGTTGAAAAGGATTTGCAAATCCTTGTATTCTGCCCTGGGTGTGTGGCGGGTCTCACCCTCTCGGAGTTGGCGCAGTGTGAAGGAGGCGACTACGAGGGAAGCGGTCGCCTCTTTGTAGCGTGCCGTCTCGACGCCGTAGACGCCGTTCATCAGGCTGCCGTGAGCCGGCGGTGTCGCCACGGTAAAGGTGAGGACATCTGGCGGGGCGTCCAGGTCGAAGGCGTCCAGGATGGAGGGGGTCAGCTCCCTGACGCCCCCCTCCTTCACCTGAGTGAGTCGTCGTGTGTTGTGGTTATTTATTTCCAGCCTGCGTCTTGCACAGTTGCGTCGCCATGGTTACTGCTTGACCGTGTGACCTCTGGACTACGTACGGTGAAATTGGCGAGCTTCAGAGAAGGCGCTTCGTCGTTGGTGGGATTGATGATGATGTACAAGGGGATGGAGGCGGAGTGATGCAGGCCGTCACTCACGCTGATCAACAACTGGTCTACGGTTGGCTCCGCCCCTTTGTGCTCCGATTGGACATAGTTGATGAAGCCATAGGTCAGGTGGTCCAGGCTGAAGGATGCTGGTAAGAAATGATCTGGTTACATGTAGAAGAAATACATCAAACTTACAGTCAAACATGTCTAAAGCGAAAGTGGCCACCAGTGGATGCCGGTCTCTCAAGGAGGGGAAGCTCAATTTCAGCCTACATCATGAAATGTGTTTGTTTAGTTACACGTAAATTCTACCCTCTGTTCCTTTTTAAGAAAGTGATCTGTGACCCTGTCGTACCAAGAAGGCGTCTTTTCCAGGGATTTGACAAGTGTCCTCTCAATGGCCAGCAGAGCTAGGCTGCTTGGCCCATGGTGTTGTGGGTGTAAGACTTGAACAGGAGAAGCTCCTCTCTACACCTGCAGATGGAGCTCCAGTGGTTGCCACTAATGTACACCTGAGGTATTGCACTGTCCAACTCCATGTCTTTCAGAAATCACATAGCTTTCCCTTGTTGCCCTGCAAGTCCTGGTTTGAATATAGGACTTGAAGTTTAGACCTCAGTCTCCCTGAATCAAAGAACTGGCCAAAACCTTTCAGGACACTCTGAAATGCCTTCTCTGGAAACACTCATCTCATCAAATTTCCCTGGATTGACTAATTCCAAGAAGCGCAGACTTTCCATTTTTGAAAAACGCCGAGGTATCTGCTCTGTGAGATTGTCTAGGATGGCCATGAACAGATTCCTGTAGCGCTCCTTGGGATCCTGTAGTTGTGACAGACGGCGTTTTCTCATGGGCTCAGTTTGTGGGTCTGATGTGAGATCTGCTGCTTTGGCAGAAACAGCTTGGAAAGCCCCCTCTGACCTCTTCTCTTTGACAAAAGCAAGAAGAGACTCAGTTCTTTTCTTGCAGTACAGAACATCCATAGTTCTCTGCTAGACGATGTCAAACACCACATCAGTCTCAGAGAAGATGTGTTCATATGTGTACAACATGAACACAAATCAAAATCCTCCAGTTTCATCAGAAAGTCTTTGGCACAGTCTAATGTGTCATCATCCATGGACTTTTCTGCAATGATCATCTCAAAAGTTTGCAGGAGGGCATCGTAATTGTTTGCCACAGTGCTCGCTGTCAGTTATGTGAAATTCCATCGAGAAGAAGCATTTCTAGGCAACCTTGAGCAGCCTGCAGACGCAAGAAAAGACATCCTCTTTGTGCATTTTGAGAAAAATGTGGCAAACCAGAGAAAAAATATTCTGCACTCAGATCAGCATTTAGCCCCCTGAGACAGAAGCAGGTTCAGTCTGTGTGCATAGCAATGCACAAACATTGCACTGGGGGCTATTGCTTTAACTTTGGTCTGCAAACCTTTGAGAGGTGGCGCCATGACAGCAGCCCCATCATAAGTTTGCGCCCTGAAATTGTAGCCCTGCATGGTTTCATTCAAGACTTCAAAAACAGACTGAGCATCTCTTACCCCAGAGACATCAAAAAATCCAATAAAGCGCTCCTGAATTTGACCTGCCCTATCCACATAGCGAACAATGACAGAGAGTTGAGCATGGCAAGCTATGTCAGTTGTTTCTTCCACCTGCCATGCAAAAAAGGGAGCAGCCTGAATTTCATCCTTGATCTCATCAGAAAGCGTGTCTGAAAGAGCAGAGATCAAGTCGTTCTGGATTGCATGGGACATACCAGTGAAGACAATTGTGTGGCCAGGACAGAGTCATATTTAGCGAATGCTTCTGTAATTCCCCATGTTACACTTAGACTTAGACAACCTTTAATGATCCACAAGGGAAATTGTTCCACACATAATTGGATTGGATGATTCAACACTCTCCTCATGACAGCTCCTGATGGCCAAGCAAGGAAGTCACATCAATGAGGCGGTTTCAGAAAGCTCGGTTTTGTTTGACCGTTTCATGATGTTTTGCCACTTGAATGCCAGCACCTTGCTCAACCCTGACTCTGCCCAGGCAACTTAACCTTGCACAGGCACTCACATGTTCATCACTTTTTCCATGCCTTTTGTATGCCCTGTCAAAGAGCATACAAGTGTGCTGATTGGCACAGGACTCACCCACAGTGTGCCCACTCGCAGAGAGACTCACCCACAGTGTGCCCACTCGCAGAGAGACTAACCCACAGTGTGGCCACTCGCAGAGAGACTCACCCACAGTGTGGCCACTCGCAGAGAGACTCACCCACAGTGTGGCCACTCGCAGAGAGACTCACCCACAGTGTGGCCACTCGCAGAGAGACTCACCCACAGTGTGGCCACTCGCAGAGAGACTCACCCACAGTGTGGCTACTCGCAGAGAGACTCACCCACAGTGTGACCACTCGCAGAGAGACTCACCCACAGAATGCCCACTCGCAGAGAGACTGACCCACAGTGTGCCCACTCGCAGAGAGACTCACTCACAGTGTGGCCACTCGCAGAGAGACTCACCCACAGTGTGGCCACTCGCAGAGAGACTCACCCACAATGTGCCCACTCGCAGAGAGACTGACCCACAGTGTGCCCACTCGCAGAGAGACTGACCCACAGTGTGGCCACTCGCAGAGAGAGTCACCCACAGTGTGGCCACTCGCAAAGAGACTCACCAACAGTGTGGCCACTCGCAGAGAGACTCACCCACAGTGTGGCCACTCGCAGAGAGACTCACCCACAGTGTGGCCACTCGCAGAGAGACTCACCCACAGTGTGCCCACTCGCAGAGAGACTGACCCACAGTGTGCCCACTCGCAGAGAGACTGACCCACAGTGTGCCCACTCGCAGAGAGACTCACCCACAGTGTAGCCACTCGCAGAGAGACTCACCCACAGTGTGGCCACTCGCAGAGAGACTCACCCACAGTGTGGCCACTCGCAGAGAGACTCACCCACAGTGTGGCCACTCGCAGAGAGACTCACCCACAGTGTGACCACTCGCAGAGAGACTCACCCACAGGGATTCCAGCGTTGCTCTTCTCAGAGCCAGGAGTTGGCAGCGTGTTCTCCAGGAAGCCGTGAAGAGGCTTGGTGTCCAGGTGAAAAGTCAGCTGTTCGGGGAGGCTGTCTGGGTCCGTGGCCCCCAGGACGCCCTTATTCAGACAAGCGAAGGAGCCCTCGTCCACCACCAACATGGAGTCCGCTGTGTGAGAAACAGACAAAATATTCTATTAGTCATTAGTGGATATTCTTCAATGTACTTTATCTTCATGATAATCTCATTGACTACATGGACATGGCAGCCATTGATGCTAAGCTACCAAACAATGTGAGTATGTTTGTCTGTTTCAGCTGTCTCCACCCTCCTGTTAATTACAATGTGTGTCTCCACCCTCCTGTTAATTACAATGTGTGTCTTGGATGTGGCTGATAAACCACTGTCCCTTCAAAATAAAAGACAAGGTAAGATGGATTTGTCTTGTTTAGGCTGCTAATGCTCTGCGTCTTTATTCTCTGCTAATGAATTTGACCAGCAAACATCAGCCAGACTGACGTGTGACGTGACGTGTGACATGTGACATGTGACATGTGACGTGCACATTGTGGCGCTCCCCGAATGCGTGCGGGCACGCTGGCGGGATTAGCCGCCACTCGCCCGATGGAGACGCTCTCTTAATGCAACAAGTATGCAGAGACTATATTGTTTGTCACTTATCATAGAATGATGTTTTGTTTAGACTTCCACAAACACACAAAGTTCCAGGAGCATTCTGGAACTTCCTGTCAGTGTGAGTCATTGAAACCTTTCAATCATTCTCATGATGATGTTCATCTGCCAGGAAAACTTCCTATCTGGGGATTGGCTGTCAACAAGGAGCGGCCATGTAAGTGTGCAACACACACGCACACACACACACACACACACACACACACACACACACACACACACACACACACACACACACACACACACACACACACACACACACACACACACACACACACTTTTGACCTCTTTGCAAAGTTGCTACGAACACTGCTCCACTTCTTTTTATGGGGGCAATATGGCGTCATATTATTTGATATGATGCATGTTGTTTTGTACATACATTTAAAAGAAATCTGTTACTATTAATTGGAGTATTAACATACCGTATTTTCCGGACCACCAGATTATAAAGCACACTGCCAATGAGCGGGTCTATTCAGGTCTATTTTCATACAAAAGGCCATCGGATTATAAGACGCATTAAAGGAGTCATATTATTATTCAGATTATTTTCTAAAAGTAAAAGACTTCCTTGTGGTCTACATAACATGTAATGGTGGCTCTTTGCTCAAAATGTTGCATAGATGATGTTTTACACATCATCTTCAACTCACTTTCTGACAGTCTCTTCAGGATGCGCCGTTTTATTTACGTGCCTCCACTTGGACAGCGTCTTCTCCCCGTCGTCCTTGTTGTAGCGGTGTAGCGTGCAAGGACGGGAGTGGAAGAAGTGTCAAACGATGGCGCTAACTGTTTTAATGACATTCACACTTTACTTCAATCAATAACGGAGCAGCATCTCCTCATCCGTGGCTCACTAGTGCAACAACAACAACACCCGAAATGTGTCCTGTGACCGGAACTCTCTAATAAGTAAAGTTCCTTGGGTGAATAATGTAAAGTCACTACACCGGTATGTTTTAGTGCTTTCATGGTGAGTTCACTGACAGATATAAGTAAGAACTTTACACTACTTTATATTAGAAATGGCAACAGCGGAGGATGAATGTCACATAACAAGAAGATAGAGAAAAAGAAGATTATCGACTACAAAGGCGGAAACGCACAATTTTTCAGGATTTATGCAGATCCCAAATACACATCAGCAATTTTTCAGGATTTATGCAGATCCCAAATACACATCAGCAGGTACCAGAAGGTAAGAAAAGTTGCTTTTGCATAATATTGTGAAACAAAACATCCCACCCTAGTCCCAGTGAAGCTAAGACACTTTGTCCTATTCTAGTACAGTCTTTCCTTGTCTCCCACCCTAGTCCCAGTGAAGCTAAGACACTCTGTCCTATTCTAGTACAGTCTTTCCTTGTCTCCCACCCTAGTCCCAGTGAAGCTAAGACACTTTGTCCTATTCTAGTACAGTCTTTCCTTGTCTCCCACCCTAGTCCCAGTGAAGCTAAGACACTTTGTCCTATTCTAGTACAGTCTTTCCTTGTCTCCCACTCTAGTCCCAGTGAAGCTAAGACACTTTGTCCTATTCTAGTACAGTCTTTCCTTGTCTCCCACCCTAGTCCCAGTGAAGCTAAGACAATTTGTCCTATTGTAGTACAGAAAAAAAAGCATGTTCCCAGAGGTCACACACACGACCCCCTGGTATCACACCGTGCCACTAAGACTATTTAAGGAAGGACTGATCGAAGGTGGCAACAAACTCACCTAGAATGACGGCAGGTACTTTGTTGTTAACAGGAAGTAAAGTGATGTTGAGGTCGTACACAGGAAGTGAGCCGTGGAGCGGGACGGGCGGAGCATCTCCACGGCAACAGCCCTCCAACCCGCCGTCAGAGATGATGAGAGTGACGGTGTCGGACACAGCCCGCGGTCCGATCTCTCCCCCTGCACACAAAGAGAGAAAGTTGCAAGGGGTCCCTTGGTGACGTTACCCATGATGCATCACCTGTGTGCACATAGTACACGTGACCCTGCAGCAGGTCCTCCTGGGAGAACTTGTCTGCTGGCTGGCCCGCCCGCTGCAGCTCCCCCCGGGCAGGCCGCCGCGCCAGCATGTAGGTCAGCCTGGCGTCCTCGCTGTCCCGGTCCGTGGCTGACAGGTAGTCCGCCGTCACTTGGACGCGCCCCCCTTCTTGGCAGCTGAGCTCGCCTCGCAGACCTCCACCCAATTGGGGTGGCTCGTCGTTCACAGGCAGCACCTGAGGGAGCAGAGACGTATTGAGGGGTTACCATGGTTACTTCTTCTGCAATGGATCGTTCCCAGTGTGGCCGACTGGGCCTCACCTGGATGAGCATTACAACTTCAGCCGAGTTGACACCGTCCGTCACCCGCAGAGCGATGTCATCCTCGGTGGTCTCGGAGTCATCGTGAATGTACCTGCATCAAAGCAAAGTTCATCAGAACCAAAGAAGACATAGTCTTGGCGCAGGACGCCGACCTGACAGTGAGTCGTCGCAGGTCGCTCAGCATGAACCACTCGCCCTGACGCAGCGTTCCACCCCGCAGCTCCAGGTGACCGTGGCGAGCTTCACCTCGAAGCTCCACTCTTAACGCCTCCTCCAGGCTGTCCCGGTCCCGGATCAGGAGGTGCTCCTCTGTCAAGAAGGCCCCGCCCCCTTCCTCCACCCGCAGTAGGTTGGTGAAGGCCTGACAGAGACTGCGGTCACACGGGCATTTCCAAACCTTTTTGCTCCCCTGCTGTTCAGTTTTCCAATTGTTCGGTTCACGGTGTTTACATGCGCTGCGAGAACTAGCGTACGCCGTTTACATGTCAAGTAGGGGTCACTCGCAGAAAACCGTTTCGTCAGCCAAACTTACCGGGGTCGTCGTCGACAAAGCCGACATCCACTCTGCTCGACTCCTCCGCTGCCGAGGTCAGCGGTCTATTCCCCAATAATTCATCCTTTAGGTCGTAATGGACAAAACCGTCAGGATTTCAGCCGCTGGTGTTGTTGTTTTTGAGCCTCATAGTATGCAGTCTCCATGTCCTCACACACTTTTTTATAAATGTCACCGTTCCTGTGCTTTCTTCCATCTATACGCGCCACCATGTTAAGTTCTAAGTGCTAAGGCAGACCGTAGTCTCCTCGTCACACCAGTAATGCTGACGTTTTCTCGCCATGCTGTTTGTATTTCTCCTTCTTCCTCTTCCTCTTTCTCATGTCACTCCACGTAACGGCGTAAACGTGATGACGTTCCGTCCGACTGAAAAGGTCTCGGGTGTGTACGTGCGTGATTAAACGGTTGTGGCCAGGCGTACCCCAGCAGTCCAAGACGGTTCATCCGCACATAGGTTGATTTCACGCGTTTACATGTGCAGTGCAAGCCTATTTCCCGAGGAAAAACTGAACATCAGGGGACCAAAAACGTTTGTGAATGTGCATGTCACCATGCAGGCTCATCCCCCAGCTGGAGGGTCAGCACCTAAATGATAACATGAAGATCTCTGACCTCTGGCGCCTGGTCGTCCACGGGGATGATGGTGATGTTGAAATGCAGGCCGGAGACGGTGCCGCCATGATGGTCACTGACAGAGAAGGTGAACTGGACGAACAGAGACTGTGGACCGATGTCCTCCACTGGCGGCATGAACGCTACCTTCATGTGGTCCACTGCATGCTGGGATGGCAAAGAGGACAGCGTATGTCTACATGCATCTTCAGGGAATCAAACAATGAACTCATTGCTCTAAACCTGTGTGAAAGACATCAATACTGGCGCCGTAGGGTCGCGCCTCATTGGGGTGCCGCTGTCCGTGTAAAAGAGGCGCCCGGCGTCCATCAAACTGGAAATGGATAACAGATTAGCGCTATGTTAGTAACATGAATCAGAGTTGGCGTTAGCAGCATCGGTGACATCAGCAGGCGTTACCCAGGATGCAGCGGGCTGAAGCAGGGCCGAGTGATGACGTAAGTCAGGTCCGTGTCGGGGTGTTCTGCGTGGCTGAAGTGCAGGTGGGACCGCGTGATGTAAACCACCTCCGTCTCTTTCACTGTCAGTCGACGGCTGCTTCCCCAAACCTCCACGGGCAACTGGTCCTCCACAGGGAAAACGCTCACAACCGTCGTCTGGGAACGAGCAGAATGGTGAGCAAAGCATGCTGGGAGGGAGGAAGCGAGCGGCCCGCTGGCAGTGGTCGGACTCACGTAGGCGTGCGAGAGGTTTGGTGGCTCCTGGATGTCTGACAGTATGAAATCGAAGGAGTCTTCAAAGTGTTCTTCTCCTGAGTGCTGGTAGTAGATCTGACCCAGGAGCACATTTCGCTGAAGGAATCGGTCCACAGGAATTCCTGGAAGGACAAATCACCATTAGCCTGTTTTCTTCAACTATGCCAGGAATATTCCATTAAATTGTTTTGGGGGCCACATTTGCAGAAAGCTAAGGACCGGGTGGCCAGACGTCCCCCTTCCCTATTAGGCTTATTTTGTATTCTTTCATCAGCTACAGGAGCATCTTGCTGTTTTTAAGGAGCTTTGCAAAAAAGCAAGTCAAAGATCATCTCTATGACAGCAGTTTTGAAAAAGAGAGGACCTCAAATAGGACCTTGAGAAACACCACGAACTAAAGAAATTGAACAAACGACTGCTGACTGCATCTGAAGTAAACAAACACCTTAGTTACATCAATCACATTACGAATAAAAGGAGGACTTAAAGAGGTGCCTTGAGGAACTCCTCAGTTGTAAACTCCTGTGTTTTGTTTGTTTGCTAGCAAGATTGAAATGTCAATGCAAGGATCTGCCATGTCTTTACAGCGGTCCAAGTTCCTGTAGCACTTCAGTGTTTTCAGTAGAGATGTCGATAATATTGGCCTGCCGATATTATCGGCTGATAAATGCGTTAAAATGTAATTATCGGTATTGGTTTTTTTTATTATGAGTATCGTTTTTTGTTTTTTTTAATTAAATCAATCCAAAGACATGCACCTGGGGATAAGGTGATTGGCTACACTAAATTGGCCCTAGTGTGTGGATGTGAGTGTGAATGTTGTCTGTCTATCTGTGTTGGCCCTGCGATGAGGTGGCGACTTGTCCAGGGTGTACCCCGCCTTCCGCCCGATTGTAGCTGAGATAGGCTCCAGCGCCCCCGCGACCCCAAAGGGAATAAGCGGTAGAAAATGGATGGATAATTAAATCAACATAAAAAACACAAGATACACTTACAATTAGTGCACCTACCCAAAAAACCTCCCTCCCCCATTTACACTCATTCACACATTCTGTTATTAATATTGTGGTTCCTACATTATATATCAATATATATCAATACAGTCTGCAAGGGATACAGTCCGTAAGCACACATGCTCATTTTCATTCATTACTAGTTTCTATGGAACTGTTTTTATATTGTTTTACTTTCTTTTTTATTCAAGAAAATGTTTAGAATTTATTTATCTTATTTTATTTTATTAATTTTTTCAAAAAGGACCTTATCTTCACCATACCTGGTTGTCCAAATTAGGCATAATAATGTGTTAATTCCACCACTGTATATATCAGTATCGGTTGATATCGGTATTGGTCATTAAAGAGTTGGACAATATCGGATATCGACAAAAAGCCATTATCGGACATCCCTAGTTTTCAGGAATTTGCTGCAAAAATGTTTGTCCCACAAGTTTTGAACTGAAATGTGGTATGGTGGTATGGTGGTATGGTGCCATTCCTGTCCCTTGGGCCGCCAATTGAATAGCACTGCCCTATGCCGCCAACAGGCCCCGCCCCCTCACCTGGCTCCTGAGGGGAGGTCTTTCTGACCAGCTGCCCCGCCTGAGGAGGGGCGGTTATCTGGTAGAGGATGTAGTCATCACTGGAGTCCAGGTCCGAGGCCAACAGTGTGGTCTCCTGCAGCCGCACAGCGCCACCTTCCTGGACCTCCAAGGCCACGTTGTTGACCAGGAAGGGTGGCGAGTCATCTTTGGGGAGTATGTTGATGGGGAACTTGTGGCGGATGCTGTGGCGTCCGTCGCTGATGCGAAACACGATGTGGTCACGGGTGGTGTCACTGTCCGAGTGGTGGTAGACCACCACGCCCTCCCTCAGGTCCTGCACTCGGAACATGAAAGCCTTCCCACCTGCAGACAAAAAGATGCGTGTATGAAAAATGAGCGCCTGGTTTCTTCTGGATCCAGCGTCTTTCTTCTTTGCGCATGAAGTGAACTCTCTATTGCTTTATTTCCTTCAAGGTTTGTTTACCGTTGTGATGTCATCGTGTTTTTAGCTCAATGAATTGTGCTGTTCTGACCAAACGGATACGGTCCTAGTTCTGATGCAGTTGGAATAAGAAGTAGGTCGTGTCAACATGCTAACGCTAGCAGTCACATGACCATGTGTTGTTGTGCCGTCTGCTTTTCGCACTTTCATTCAATTAGCGACTGCGACACGTGCGCCATCGCTGCCTGGAAGTAACACGCTTCTCTTGGCGCCTGAAGGCCCGCGCTGCTGTCAACACCAAAACATGGCGTCCGTCCCGGTGGCCGCCCGCGTGCCAGGAAGGGGAGTGGAGTCTTCCTGCGTGCGTGCGCATGCCAGGGAGACAGAAGGCCAAGGTCACGTGACAGCTTGAGAGACGAGCAGTCGCCAGCCCCAAACTCATTAGCGACGGTCCAAGTGACGGAGAGACGTTGATAATTGGGCCCAAAGGTGGCGTTGGGCACCCGGCCCATGGAGGACCGTGGGGGATGGGGGGGGGACGACAGGCACGCATCCATTTGGCTGAAGGCGTTGGACCAGTCCCCGCGCTGCCTACAGTTGCTGCACAGGGGTCAGTCGTATCCTCAACAACTCTCTGGGACGACGCCGCCTTCCTCACATCACATCCTCATGAAGAGGATGACAAAAGTTGCAATCAAAGTTTTTTGCTGACCTTTCAGAATAATAGCACATGTCAACATGGAGACTCATGCGGCGTCCAATAGAAGTATTTCAACTCCACACCCTTCTCCCTTTGCACATGGCTATAGATCCCTCTGTAGGTCCCTCTATAGGTCCCTCTAAAGGTCCCTCTATAGGTCCCTCTGTAGGTCCCTCTGAAGGTCCCTCTAAAGGTCCCTCTAAAGGTCACTCTATAGGTCCCTCTGTAGGTCCCTCTATGAGTCCCTCTAAAGGTCCCTCTATAGGTCCCTCTAAAGGTCCCTCTATAGGTCCCTCTAAAGGTCCCTCTATAGGTCCCTCTATAGGTCCTTCTAAAGGTCCCTGTATAGGTCCTTCTAAAGGTCCCTGTATAGGTCTCTCTATAGGTCCCTCTATAGGTCCCTCTAAAGGTCCCTCCATAGGTCCCTCTATAGGTCCCTCTAAAGGTCCCTCTATAAGTCCCTCTATAGGTCCCTCTGTAGGTCCCTCTATAAGTCCCTCTAAAGGTCCCTCTATAGGTCCCTCTGTAGGTCCCTCTAAAGGTCCCTCTATAAGTCACTCTATAAGTCCCTCTAAAGGTCCCTCTAAAGGTCCTTCTATAGGTCCTTCTAAAGGTCCCTGTATAGGTCCTTCTAAAGGTCCCTGTATAGGTCTCTCTATAGGTCCCTCTATAGGTCCCTCTAAAGGTCCCTCCATAGGTCCCTCTATAGGTCCCTCTAAAGGTCCCTCTATAAGTCCCTCTATAGGTCCCTCTGTAGGTCCCTCTATAAGTCCCTCTAAAAGTCCCTCTATAGGTCCCTCTAAAGGTCCATCTATAGGTCCCTCTAAAGGTCCCTCTATAAGTCCCTCTATAAGTCCCTCTAAAGGTCCCTCTATAGGTCCCTCTAAGGGTCCCTCTATAGGTCCCTCTAAAGGTCCCTCCATAGGTCCCTCCATAGGTCTCTCTATAGGTCCCTCGATAGGTCCCTCTGAAGGTCCCTCTATAAGTCCCTCTGTAGGTCCCTCTATAAGTCCCTCTAAAGGTCCCTCTATAGGTTCCTCTAAAGGTCCCTCTATAGGTCCCTCTAAAGGTCCCTCTATAGGTCCCTCTATAGATCCCTCTAAAGGTCCCTTTATAGGTCCCTCCATAGGTCCCTGTATAGGTCCCTCTATAGGTCCCTCTAAAGGTCCCTCTATAGGTCCCTCTATAAGTCCCTCTAAAGGTCCCTCTATAGGTCCCTCTAAAGGTCCCTTTATAGGTCCCTCTATAAGTCCCTGTAAAGGTCCCTCTATAGGTCCCTGTATAGGTTCCTCTATTGGTCCCTCTATAGGTCCCTCCATAGGTCCCTCTAAAGGTCCCTCTAAAGGTCCCTGTAAAGGTCCCTGTATAGGTCCCTCTATAGGTCCCTCTACAGGTCCCTCTATAGGTCCCTCTATAAGTCCCTGTAAAGGTCCCTCTATAGGTCCTTGTATAGGTTCCTCTATAGGTCCCTCCATAGGTCCCTCTAAAGGTCCCTCTATAGGACCCTCTAAAGGTCCCTGTATAGGTCCCTCTAAAGGTCCCTGTATAGGTCCCTCCATAGGTCCCTGTATAGGTCCCTCTAAAGGTCCCTGTATAGGTCCCTCCATAGGTCCCTGTATAGGTCCCTGTATAGGTCCCTCCATAGGTCCCTGTATAGGTCCCTCTAAAGGTCCCTGTATAGGTCCCTCCATAGGTCCCTGTATAGGTCCCTCTAAAGGTCCCTGTATAGGTCCCTCCATAGGTCCCTGTATAGGTCCCTCCATAGGTCCCTATATAGGTCCCTCTAAAGGTCCCTGTATAGGTCCCTCCATAGGTCCCTGTATAGGTCCCTCTAAAGGTCCCTGTATAGGTCCCTCCATAGGTCCCTGTATAGGTCCCTCTAAAGGTCCCTGTATAGGTCCCTCCATAGGTCCCTGTATAGGTCCCTGTATAGGTCCCTCCATAGGTCCCTGTATAGGTCCCTCCATAGGTCCCTGTATAGGTCCCTGTATAGGTCCCTGTATAGGTCCCTCCATAGGTCCCTGTATAGGTCCCTCTAAAGGTCCCTGTATAGGTCCCTCTATAGGTCCCTCTAAAGGTCCCTGTATAGGTCCCTCTAAAGGTCCCTTTATAGGTCCCTGCCTCCAGGACACGTCTACACAAAGAAGTTGAGCTCATCTAAAGAAAATCTTCTGACCTCTCACACTGAGACGTCCATGAAGAGGTCCGTCCACGGCCACCAGGAAGACCGCATGGATGTTGTCGTTGTCCACGATCTGCAGCTGCTCCCACGTGATTGGTCGGGCCTGACCCTCCAGCAGGTCAAGACCTGAGCGGCCACACCATCACTAATCCCACTTCTTTTGTTCTGTGTTGATGTCTGCACATGTGCACATACCCGTGTTCCACGACACTCTGGGTGCGTTTGTCTCCGCCACCCTGATGGAGACGTGGACCACGATGGCTGGGCTGGATGCGTAGGAACCATCCAAGGCCCGGAACTCCACCTGAAACAGCACACAGGTGAGACACCTTTACATCTATTATAAAAGGAGAGCGTAATCTAGCTATCAGGTCTGTGTTCATGCGTGTGCAGAATACTTGCCGATACTCGGTGGACATAATGCAGATATAATCAGGATGTATCAGGCCTAAACCTGTTCTGCACACATCTTTATTTCGCATGTGTGGAATGTTTGTGCAAACTGGCACATTTAGGCCTCAATGGCTGTGAGAAAGGAGAGAATATTTTGTCTTTGTGCATGTCAGGGAGACAAGACGAGACCGCTGACGACACAGTCATTTTTACGGCGCTCCTTAAAAAAAGGTGAGAAAAAGGTGATGGATGAAAAAGGGGGAAGAGTAAAAAAATATCAGTCAAAGGCTGGATCCACAAGAGGGGGTCCAGACTGAGTCCAAGGGAAACAACCTATATGATTTGTCTGAGTGGTTGGACAGGACAGATTGAAAATGAATAAATAAATATTTGTAATTTTTTTTAATTGATTTTTGATTTTTTTTTAATCAATTAAGAATCGCTCTAAATAAGAATCGTGATTAATTACTATGACTATTAGTTTTAATCAATAAAACAATTACTGAAGGCAGTTATAAGATAACAGAATATTGTATTACATTACTCTTTCTCGAATTATTCCAAAATACTGACTATCATTTTATTTTTGTTGTGTTTTCATTTTAAACTTTCCATAAATTGGGGTCATATCCCCTCATTTGAGTGACATCACCGTTCTATTATATCTTCTAATTGCGGAACAATACCCTTTTTTTTATCAATACAGAAGAAATAATGAATATATAAAAAGAAAAGTACCAGATTGTACTTCTCTTCTAGTCCGTTCACCAATCAGCTGTCAAACAAAAGACTTGCATCTGCGAATTGGTTCTCATCGCTCACTTAACATTCAAAAGACTGGTTTGGTTTGCCAACGTGGCATCTCTACTTTAATGGACTTTTGGACTTCTGGACTGGCTGTTTGGTTTTTGGTTAAGCTATAAAGATTTGGGCTGAGGTTAGCCAGCATTAGCACGTTAGATGCGGTCCAACATTTGCAGATGTTTTGAATGGAGACGACTCTGTACCTCCATGTTGTTGCGTTGCACTCTGCTGCTGTTTGGCGGCTGGTAGGCCACCTTCATGTCGTGGAGGTCCAACCATGTAAAGGACCCGATGGGTTTGGTGTGGTCGTCCAGGTGAGCGATGTAGCCTTCCGGTGGAGGGACGGTCACGTTAAACACCAGCTGGTCTTTAGGCGTCTCGTGGTCTTCGGCATCCAGGGCGGCCGTAGTGAACGGGGTGAGGATGAACTGGTCCACCTCCAGGATGAAGGAGGCCATGAAGGAGGCCTGAGGCAGCTGGTTGGGCATGGCTCCACGGATCAGAACCGGTAGCCACAGCGTCTCCATCTTGAAAAGAGTACAAAAGAAAGTTTGAGTGTGGTGTACGCCAGGGTGTGAACGCCAGTGATGATCACGCAACACGTCGTAAAGAGACACGGTGAGCAAGTGTAGAATATTTGGATGCTAAATCTCTTTAGTTGTTTAGCGAGAAAAGTGACGGGAAGCGACGCCTCTTGCCTGCCAACCAACATCACAACTCGTCACATTCCGTCAGCTCTTTCATTCTTCACTCTTGGAGGTTACATGAATCAGAGTTGAGTAACGTGACGCATCTTTGCGGTTTCACACTGCTATCATTAGGGAATGCTAGCATTTTCAGAGATTAGCTAGCATGTTAGCATATTTTGAACTCAATTTTGAAAACATGTAATCACGGTGGTCACGTGGCATGTACCTCCAGCAGTGCCCTGGTAGCCTGCTCCCTCAGCTCCACACTGATGGCGACATAGTCTACGTCAGGGGATGGCGGACTCAGGTGTTGATACTTAAGGCCTGAGGTCAGGAAGTCCTGGCAGCTGGTTTTCAGGGAGCGGACCTCCTTGGTGCCACCCTTGCAGGCTTTGTTTCCTGGGCAGAGCGCCGCTACGTCCCGACCTGCATGGCGATGGAAAGTGACAAAAGTTGACATCTATCAGGGTACATTGACGCCTGGTACCAGAACCAAGCGTGGGTTCGCTCTGTAGTCATGTACCTTTCCTCTGAGAGGCGTCGTCCTCCCTCACTAGTTGACCCATTGCCAGCACGCCAGCGCCCGATGTAACCAGTCGGACTGTGCACACTGCGTCGTCTCTGGTTTTTATGTTGAGCACCGAGCGGTCAATGCTGTTCGACAGCGCGTAGAAGTCAGGAACCACCAATCCAGTACTACCCAAGTCCGCAAGGCTGGAACCAGAATCCACCACTCGCACTGCGAGGACCACCGTCTCCACCAATGTCTCTGAAGATGAGAACCTCCACGGAGACAACATCATCCAAGGACTTTATCAAACTTGACTTGGACTTGGAAGTGGACCAATTCTACTGGTCCAGTCAATCAGGACGGATTGTATCGATGGACTGGACTAAAAACTACCTGAAAAGTTTGTTGTTAATTCAAGATTTCGTTTGGATCTTGGACTCAACAAAGAAGTATATTTGACACAGGACTAGAAATAAACGGAATGTACTTAGGACAAGAATAAAGAGTAGTTCCTGATTCAGAACTAGGGACAGAGAACATAATTGAACTTATTGACTAGGGATAAAAACAGAATTGTCTAGGGACTACAGACAAATAACAGGACTGGATTCAGTATTAGAGACAAAGAACAGAACTGGATTCAGGACTACAGACATAACACAACTGGAGTTGGGACGGCAACCAACCTGTAGACCCGGAGCAGGACAGAGTCGTGGTCCAGTAGAGGACTGCCGTGGTGTTGGTACTTGATTTGGTGGGGCAGGAAGTCGCAGTCAAACACCTGCCGACAAAATCGCTGAGCGTGTGCTGACGCAACAGGTCAGAGGTTAAAGTGGGCGTGTCCTAACCTGCGGCGTGAGGCGGCCCACTCGCTGCATGACGGGCTCGTTGAGGACCACCTCCACCTTGCAGTGGGCGTCGGCCTCCGCGCTGATGGCCAGCTGCTCTTTGGTGAGGAAGGCAGACCTCCCCCTCGCCACCTCCATGCCCACATTGACCACCACCAGCGTCTCACCGCCCACAGCGAGCGCCGCCGCCAGCAAGAAGAGGGCGCTAACGGCGGCCATGTTGAAGGTGGATGTGAAAACTTCCTGTCAGGCAGATTTGATGTCACTTTTGCTTATGCTAATGATCACGCTGGACTTTGACCCGATTAACTGACTCTAAATCCGACAAATATCTTCATAAAACTCCCAGGATGCATCTGCTTTGACTCCGCCCACCACCGCTTCACGCTGCTAACCAGCAAAACAATTGAAGAAGCTGCGCCACTCCACTGAAGGACTGGACGGGGAGGGGGTTGGTCTTGGTGAAGGATCAAAGCACCACTTGCTCTACTTCCTGTCTGTCATCGTGGAGGCGGAGCTTGCTGTGTTTGTGAAGATCCCCTACTGAGCTGGAGTCAACAGCTGGACATTCACTCAACACGCAGGCTGCCAGGTCATGTGACTCCACGCGTTCTGCGCCCGTGTCCGCTAAGACGCGCTACGGACAACTTAGTCGTGTGAGAGTCCGAGACTTGTGGTTGACTTACCTTGCTGAGCGGGTGTTGCTATGACAACTTAGTCGTGTGAGAGTCCAAGACTTGTGGTTGACTGACCCTGCTGAGCGGGTGTTGCTGTGTGTTCAGTGCACGTGCTCACACATGGAGAGTGTGAGAGCTGTGCAGCGTGAGAGTCATCCAGCAGACAGGAAGTGTGCTGACAAACTCCAAGACTTTAGCTTTTACAACACACACACACACACACACACACACACACACACACACACACACACACACCCCCGCCCCTGCTTGGCCCACACTCCCTCCTGCTCCTCATGTCCTGTTGTCCCACCTAAAGAAGGCCAAGAAGTTTATTGTAAAGAAGCAGGACAAGACTGTCAGGACTCCACATCCTCCTAGCTAAAGTCTTAGCGTTAGCCTAGCCTTTCTCTTCATCTTCATGGCCCTCATTAGTCCCGCCCCCTGGTGGCGCTGTGGAGCTCCCACCAAGAAGCAAGCGCTCGTATGATCCGTTCCAAGGTCAAGCTGTGGCCATGTTTGAAGTGGCAAAGGAGAAGGTGACGTCTGTATCTTCATCATCTCATCCTTTTGGGGGAAACTGAACAATTCCCTAAATATGACTTTCCACACGCTAACAAGACGTATTGATGCTGGATTGTTTGTGTAAACAACAACAATAGTTTGTGTGTGCGTTGAGAAGAAGGGAAAAGTGCGACTTCCACTCGACTGTCCGCCTGCTCTGATGTCTTCTGACTGTTAGCCTTTGCGTGGTGACTCCAGCGTTTGGCCTGCCGCCCACCTCAGACCCCCTGGGGCTCCTGTCAGCCTGACGTTAGCCTGGAATTAATTTCCCCTTCTCGCTGACCCGGAATGTCACCCTGCAACGGACCGGAGCGGCCTAAAAAGGAAATGGGAGCTTAACTGGACTCTTTGACGCTTCCCCATACTGAAGCCCCGCCCCCTGCTGGCCTCTCTTACTCTGCGGGCTGGAGCGGAATGCAAGGACTATGTGGACCAGGGGTGTCCAAACTCTTCCCACTCGGGGCCACAAACTGAAAAATTATGTTCAATGTCCTGTGGGCCTGATAGGAAATCAGTCAGAAAAGTTTTAAAACTAACTTTATTTCTTTTTTACTTTCAACGCTTAAATCTCTAGATCAGGGATGCCAAGAGTGGGGCCCGCCGGACAAATTTGGCCCGCCCTAGGACGATTGCCAAATGTAGTAGATAATTATATTGACATCTTTCAATCATTGAAGGCATGTTCACAATCATTGAAGGCATGTTCACAAACATTGAAGGCATGTTCACAATCATTGAAGGCACGTTCACGATCATTGAAGGCATGTTCACAATCATTGAAGGCATGTTCACAATCATTGAAGGCATGTTCACAATCGTTGAAGGCATGTTCACAATCGTTGAAGGCATGTTCACAATCATTGAAGGCATGTTCACAATCGTTGAAGGCATGTTCACGATCGTTGAAGGCATGTTCACGATCGTTGAAGGCATGTTCACAATCGTTGAAGGCATGTTCACAATCGTTGAAGGCATGTTCACAGTCGTTGAAGGCATGTTCACAATCATTGAAGGCATGTTCACAATCGTTGATGGCATGTTCACAATCATTGAAGGCATGTTCACAATCGTTGATGGCATGTTCACAATCGTTGAAGGCATGTTCACAATCGTTGAAGGCATGTTCACAATCGTTGAAGGCATGTTCACAATCGTTGAAGGCATGTTCACAATCGTTGAAGGCATGTTCACAATCGTTGAAGGCATGTTCACAATCGTTGAAGGCATGTTCACAATCGTTGAAGGCATGTTCACAATCGTTGAAGGCATGTTCACAATCGTTGAAGGCATGTTCACAATCGTTGAAGGCATGTTCACAATCGTTGAAGGCATGTTCACAATCGTTGAAGGCATGTTCACAATCGTTGAAGGCATGTTCACAATCGTTGAAGGCATGTTCACAATCATTGATGGAATGTTCACAATCGTTGAAGGCATGTTCACAATCGTTGAAGGCATGTTCACAATCGTTGAAGGCATGTTCACACTGAGATTTGACTGTACAAAACAAATCCTGCCCATTCATCACATTTAAAAAGATATAATATGTCATATGATCTTTATGCAGATGATACGCACATGCATGTCCCTTTAAAAAAGAAAACTGACACATGTTTAATTAGTTACAGTTAATTAGTTACATGTGGTGTTATTACATGTTCTAGTTATAGTGTAATTAGTTACAGTTAATTAGTTAATTAGTTACAGATGGTGTTATTACATGTTCTAGTTACAGTTTAATTAGTTACAGTTAATTAGTTACAGTTTGTATATTACATGTTCTAGTTACAGTTTAATTAGTTACAGTTAATTAGTTACAGATGGTGTTATTACATGTTCTAGTTACAGTTTAATTAGTTAGTTAATTAGTTACAATTTGTATTATTACATGTTCTACTTACAGTTTAATTAGTTACAGTTAATTAGTTACATGTGGTGTTATTACATGTTCTACTTACAGTGGAATTAGTTACAGTTAATTAGTTACAGATGGTGTTATTACATGTTCTAGTTACAGTGAATTAGTTACAGTTAATTAGTTACAGATGGTGTTATTACATGTTCTAGTTACAGTTTAATTAGCTACAGTTAATTAGTTACAGTTTGTATTATTATATGTTCTAGTTACAGTTGAATTAGTTAGTTAATTAGTTACAGTTTGTATTATTACATGTTCTAGTTACAGTTTAATAAGTTACAGTTAATTAGTTACATGTGGTGTTATTACATGTTCTAGTTACAGTGTAATTAGTTACAATTAGTTAATTAGTTACAGATGGTGTTATAACATGTTCTAGTTACAGTTTAATTAGTTACAGTTAATTAGTTACATGTGGTGTTATTACATGTTCTAGTTACAGTGTAATTAGTTACAGTTAATTAGTTACAGTTTGTATTATTACATGTTCTAGTTACAGTTTAATTAGTTACAGTTAATTAGTTACATGTGGTGTTATTACATGTTCTAGTTACAGTGTAATTAGTTACAGTTAATTAGTTACAGTTTGTGTTATTACATGTTCTAGTTATAGTGTAATTAGTTACAGTTTGTGTTATTACATGTTCTAGTTACACTGTAATTAGTTACAGTCAATTAGTTAATTAGTTACAGATGGTGTTATTACATGTTCTAGTTACAGTTTAATTAGTTACAGTTAATTAGTTACAGTTTGTGTTATTACATGTTTTAGTTACAGTTTAATTAGTTACAGTTAATTAGTTACATGTGGTGTTATTCCATGTTCTAGTTACAGAACACCTGATTGTGCTTTTATTCCACTTCTTGTCTTTTTTTGTAATAGTATTTTCAAAATGTGTGGCGGCCGTTAAAAAATGAGCCTTGGGCCAAAAATGGCCCCTGAGCCCTACTTTGGACACCCTAGATGGGGACTCTGGTTCCAGGTAGACCCTGAGCCCTACTTTGGACACCCTAGATGGGGCCTCTGGTTCCAGGTAGACCCTGAGCCCTACTTTGGACACCCTAGATGGGGACTCTGGTTCCAGGTAGACCCTGAGCCCTACTTTGGACACCCTAGATGGGGCCTCTGGTTCCAGGTAGACCCTGAGCCCTACTTTGGACACCCTAGATGGGGACTCTGGTTCCAGGTAGACCCTGAGCCCTACTTTGGACACCCTAGATGGGGCCTCTGGTTCCAGGTAGACCCTGAGCCCTACTTTGGACACCCTAGATGGGGCCTCTGGTTCCAGGTAGACCCTGAGCCCTACTTTGGACACCCTAGATGGGGACTCTGGTTCCAGGTAGACCCTGAGCCCTACTTTGGACACCCTAGATGGGGACTCTGGTTCCAGGTAGACCCTGAGCCCTACTTTGGACACCCTAGATGGGGCCTCTGGTTCCAGGTAGACCCTGAGCCCTACTTTGGACACCCTAGATGGGGCCTCTGGTTCCAGGTAGACCCTGAGCCCTACTTTGGACACCCTAGATGGGGACTCTGGTTCCAGGTAGACCCTGAGCCCTACTTTGGACACCCTAGATGGGGACTCTGGTTCCAGGTAGACCCTGAGCCCTACTTTGGACACACTAGATGGGGACTCTGGTTCCAGGTAGACCCTGAGCCCTACTTTGGACACCCTAGATGGGGACTCTGGTTCCAGGTAGACCCTGAGCCCTACTTTGGACACCCTAGATGGGGACTCTGGTTCCAGGTAGACCCTGAGCCCTACTTTGGACACCCTAGATGGGGACTCTGGTTCCAGGTAGACCCTGAGCTCTACTTTGGACACCCTAGATGGGGACTCTGGTTCCAGGTAGACGCCATCAGAGCAGGATGTCTTCACGCAAACATTCCTGACAATGCCCTGAAAGGGGAGTCGCGGCACAGATGCATGCTGGGAAGGTGTTTGCCCGGGTGCTGTTGGCATGTGTGCTGGGTTAGCTAATAAAAGTGACAGGTGCCATTCCGGACCCTGAGTGGTGACCAGCGGACGCTCAGAAGTCTGCTGACAACTTGTCACGTCTAATATGTCACATCCACTGACTGAGGCGAGACGCCGTCAGGATCAGGTGAGGCAACGAGGGGGCTATCATCTCCAGGGGGGGAGGGGGGGTCAGCCAAGGGGAGGGAGGAGCTCACCCTCAAATTATGCTAATGAGGCGTAGCTTTGATGCAAAACAAGGCGGACTGGCCGCTAATGTTTGTCCAGTCGTGAAAGGGCGAGACTCCCTGCGAGAAATACCAAGAAAAGGAGGGGGGAGGGGGGAGGGGGGGGGTCTGGGCTATAAGCGGTTCCCGCAGCGTTTTACATGGGGGGGGCAGGGGGGGGTCTGGGCTCCCGCAGCGTTTTACATTATCATATTTCCACGTAATTACTTGCTTTTTCCACATGAAATGAGGAAGCAGCTCGACGGTGCGTTCACTGCCTGTAGGACACTCCGCCCACGACGTGACCTCTGACCTTTATGTCACACACGTCAGAGAAGTTTCCTGGCTGGCTAACACAATGCTTGACGTGTCCACGCCGTCCATCCACGTC
>NC_084565.2:45392500-45410000 GCF_033978685.3 Nerophis lumbriciformis
TATATATTCACACACACACACACACACACACACACACACACACACACACACATATATATATATATATATATATATATATATATATATATATATATATATATATATATATATAGTTTAAAAAAAAAGAATCAATTTTTAAAAAAGACGTCTTTAAGCCATCTGTTTTGAAAAAGTTTCATTATAATTTTTATACCAAAAAAATACATTGTGAGAATGTGTTTGATTTGAGAATGGACTCGTCACCCCAGGAATGGGATTGGAATGGTTCGATGCCCAACATTCATAAGCCACGTCACCCCCGCGCTCGCGCTACGTGCTAATGCTATTAGCCGCGTTACATGGCGAGCGTCCATGCTAATGTGCACACACTAAGCAGCGTGCTCAATCATGTCACACACACACACACACACACACACACAGCAGAGTGTGTTGCGCTCCACATCACAGCAGAGGTTAAAGCTAACATCGTGGAGATGTTTTCAGGTCACATGCTAATTAGGCTTTTATTGTGGCGGGGTGCACGCAGCCACCACGTGGTGGCCTCGCTAAAGGTCACGTCTCCTTCAAGTAAATATTTCTAACTTTGGCGGCCAATTTAAAGAAGTCTGGGTTCAACTTCCTGCTCAGCAAAGCGTGAATGGTAGTGCTTCCCCTAGTGGAGGATGCTTGCCACTGCACGCCATCTTTTCTACTTGAAGTGCGTAGCTAACGAGGGCGGCTAATGAGCGCCGTTGTCGCTGTTAGTGTAGCGCGTAACGTGCACGCAAACATGACTTTGATGCCTACATATGCAAATGAGCTTGTAAATGTCAAATTAGCATAGATTAGCGCAGGTCCAGACGGCTGCTTTGCATACGTCAGCGGCGCTTAGCACCAGCATCCCGTTGCCACGGAGACTGATGGAGAGCGACAGAGCGCGCGCCTGATTGATGGATGGACGCGGGGGTGCGCGGGAGGGGCCGTAGCTGTGGGCCCACAGAGGAGGAAGTCGGAAGCCTAAATTATGCTAATTAGCTCATTAATTGAATGTGCCGCTGGTGGGGCCTTCAATGACCCTCAGACTTTTCCTTTCTTCACTTTCCACTTTGGCTCTCCTCTCTTTTCCACTAAGGGCGGGTCAGCTCCCACCAAAGTATTATGGGATGTCCATTAATCAGCTCTCTCTGAGTCAGTGTTTGGCAATCATCAATAAATACAATCAATAGAATAACTTGTAATTCATAGAAGCATCAATGTGATGTGTTCATGTCCAGGCCTCAGCAGCAGCAGCACGCCCCCTGCTGGCCCAGCCCCAGAACACACACACACACACACACACACACACACACACACACACACACACACACACACACACACACACACACAC
The DNA here is from genome assembly GCF_033978685.3 of Nerophis lumbriciformis. Taxonomy (NCBI): domain Eukaryota; kingdom Metazoa; phylum Chordata; class Actinopteri; order Syngnathiformes; family Syngnathidae; genus Nerophis; species Nerophis lumbriciformis. Next base: position 45,393,867 of record NC_084565.2, read on the forward strand.
ACACACATTAAAGATACATGAGGGGGGGGGGGGGTCAGTCCAGATGTTTCCATGTTGTTGTCACTTGAATACTTCAATCGTTTTAAACACCTTTTATTTATTTATTCAACATTTCTTATTCTGCTGCACACACACACACACACACACACACACACACACACACACGCACACACTCTTGTATTTGTTAGATGAAGATGTGTATTAATAATATATACATACTATGCAAATATAAAAAAGCTTGTTGTGAAAAATGAGTTGGAATTTCACAACTCAGTGGCCTAGTGGTTAGAGTGTCCGCCCTGAGATGGGTAGGTCGTGAGTTCAAACCCCGGCCGAGTCATACCAAAGACTATAAAAATGGGAGCCATTACCTCCCTGCTTGGCACTCAGCATCAAGGCTTGGAATTGGGGGTTAAATCACCTAAAATGATTCCCGGGCGTGGCCACCGCTGCTGCTCACTGCTCCCCTCACCTCCCAGGGGGTGATCAAGGGTGATGGGTCAAATGCAGAGAATAAATTCACCACAGCTAGTGTGTGTGAGACTATCATTGCTACTTTAACTTCACAAGAAAAAGGTCACAATTTCACAAGAAAAAGTTATAATGTTGTCAGTATTATAATAAAAGTTGTCATTTTACTCAACGCAAGTCAACGTTTTACAAGAAAAACTGAGCATTTTTACAATATTATGATTAAAAAAAAATTTACTCAATAACAGTCTCAATTTTACAAGAAAAGCTTAGAATGTTGGCAATTTCATTAAAAAAAGTCGTAATTTTACTCGACAAAAGTCACAATATTATAATAAAACTTTAAAATGTTGGCAATATTATAATAATAATAATCAGAATTTTACTTGGCAAAATGATGACAAAAGTCATCATTTTACTCAACAAATGTTTTACAAGAACAACAAAACAATTGACAATATTGTGATAAAAGTCTGAATTTTATATGACAAATGTCAACATTTTGCAGTGAAAAAGTTATAATTTTACAAGAAACTATTGCAATATTACAGAAACAGAAAGAATATGAGAAATTGTTCCCAATTTTATGGGTTCAACACATTGTGAGAAAAAGACTGCTTTTAGTTAATTTTTTATTTCATAATTTTTTGTTTGTAATTGGTTTTTAATCTTCATTATTTACGTCAGGTTATTACAGTATGTCTCTATATGCATTTTTTTTTTTTTTTAATTAATTTTGGCCAAAGGGGGCACATTAAAATTTCTTACACACACTTGTTATTTCATATGTTGGCCAGAGGGGGAGCACTTTTAAGAGCAACACACAGTCAATTAGAAAAATCCCTCCTTTTTGGGACCACCCTCATTTTGACCATTTTATATTAGCCTACTATCAAAATGACTTTAAAAGTCTTATATCAGTGTTATAATGAAGACAACACATGATGTAAGTGTCTATATTAGCCTACTATCAAAATGACTTTAGAAGTCTTATATAAGTGTTATAATGAAGACAACACATGCTGTAAGTGTCTATATTAGCCCACTATCAAAATTACTTTAAAAGTCTTATATAAGTGTTATAATGAAAGCAACACATGATGTAAGTGTCTATATTAGCTATATTAGCCTACTATCAAAATGACATTAAAAGTCTTATATAAGTGTTACAATGAAGACAACACATGATGTAAGTGTCTATATTAGCCTACTATCAAAATGACTTTAAAAGTCTTATATCAGTGTTATAATGAAAGCAACACATGATGTAAGTGTCTATATTAGCTATATTAGCCTACTATCAAAATGACTTTAAAAGTCTTATATAAGTGTTATAATGAAGACAACACATGATGTAAGTGTCTATATTAGCCTACTATCAAAATGACTTTAAAAGTCTTATATAAGTGTTATAATGAAAGCAACACATGATGTAAGTGTCTATATTAGCTATATTAGCCTACTATCAAAATGACATTAAAAGTCTTATATAAGTGTTATAATGAAGACAACACATGATGTAAGTGTCTATATTAGCTATATTAGCCTACTATCAAAATGACTTTAAAAGTCTTATATCAGTGTTATAATGAAAGCAACACATGATGTAAGTGTCTATATTAGCCTACTATCAAAATGACTTTAAAAGTCTTATATCAGTGTTATAATGAAGACAACACATGATGTAAGTGTCTATATTAGCCTACTATCAAAATGACTTTAAAAGTCTTATATAAGTGTTATAATGAAGACAACACATGATGTAAGTGTCTATATTAGCTATATTAGCCTACTATCAAAATGACTTTAAAAGTCTTATATCAGTGTTATAATGAAAGCAACACATGATGTAAGTGTCTATATTAGCCTACTATCAAAATGACTTTAAAAGTCTTATATAAGTGTTATAATGAAGACAACACATGATGTAAGTGTCTATATTAGTTATATTAGCCTACTATCAAAGGCTGACACAAATCTTTGTTGATGGAAATGTTGAAATGTAATATTTATGCTACACATTTTGCAACATTGTAAAACATTAGTAAAATGGAGGTTTCTAAGAGGGTGAGATAACTTCTGGTAATGACTGGCTCAGAACAGTCAAAGGTATAGATGTGTGTGTGTGTCCAAGTTAAAGGTATAGATGTGTGTGTCCAAGTTAAAGGTATAGATGTGTGTGTCCAAGTTAAAGGTATAGATGTGTGTGTCCAAGTTAAAGGTATAGATGTGTGTGTCCAAGTTAAAGGTATAGATGTGTGTGTGTCCAAGTTAAAGGTATAGATGTGTGTGTCCAAGTTAAAGGTATAGATGTGTGTGTGTCCAAGTTAAAGGTATAGATGTGTGTGTCCAAGTTAAAGGTATAGATGTGTGTGTCCAAGTTAAAGGTATAGATGTGTGTGTGTCCAAGTTAAAGGTATAGATGTGTGTGTCCAAGTTAAAGGTATAGATGTGTGTGTCCAAGTTAAAGGTATAGATGTGTGTGTGTCCAAGTTAAAGGTATAGATGTGTGTGTGTCCAAGTTAAAGGTATAGATGTGTGTGTCCAAGTTAAAGGTATAGATGTGTGTGTCCAAGTTAAAGGTATAGATGTGTGTGTCCAAGTTAAAGGTATAGATGTGTGTGTGTCCAAGTTAAAGGTATAGATGTGTGTGTCCAAGTTAAAGGTATAGATGTGTGTGTCCAAGTTAAAGGTATAGATGTGTGTGTCCAAGTTAAAGGTATAGATGTGTGTGTCCAAGTTAAAGGAAACAGAAACTACAAATTAAAATAAATTAAAAATAGCTACAAACATAATGATGCAATATGTACATACAGCTAGCCTAAATAGCATGTTAGCATCGATTAGCTTGCAGTCATGCAGTGATCAAATATGTCTGATTAGCACACCAACAAGTCAATAACATCAACAAAGCTCACCTTTGTGCATTCACGCACAGCATAAAAAGTTTGGTGGACAAAATAAGACAAAGAAGGAGTGGCATAAAACACGTCTTTCTGTGGCAGCGTCGAAGAAAGTTGTACATGTAAACAAACTACGATGAGTTCAAGGACCTCTGAAATGAGTAGGACAAAACGGTGCTTGCCAAATCCTCTCATGAGTGAAGCATGTTTTGAAGTGTCATGTGTGTCCTTTGGAGGACCACATTCTAGTCATGGCTTCCTTTGGAGGGCCACATTCTAGTCATGGCTTCCCTTGGAGGGCCACATTCTAGTCATGGCTTCCTTTGGAGGACCACATTCTAGTCATGGCTTCCCTTGGAGGGCCACATTCTAGTCATGGCTTCCTTTGGAGGGCCACATTCTAGTCATGGCTTCCCTTGGAGGACCACATTCTAGTCATGGCTTCCTTTGGAGGACCACATTCTAGTCATGGCTTCCCTTGGAGGGCCACATTCTAGTCATGGCTTCCTTTGGAGGGCCACATTCTAGTCATGGCTTCCTTTGGAGGGCCACATTCTAGTCATGGCTTCCCTTGGAGGGCCACATTCTAGTCATGGCTTCCTTTGGAGGACCACATTCTAGTCATGGCTTCCCTTGGAGGACCACATTCTAGTCATGGCTTCCTTTGGAGGACCACATTCTAGTCATGGCTTCCTTTGGAGGGCCACATTCTAGTCATGGCTTCCTTTGGAGGGCCACATTCTAGTCATGGCTTCCTTTGGAGGGCCACATTCTAGTCATGGCTTCCTTTGGAGGGCCACATTCTAGTCATGGCTTCCTTTGGAGGGCCACATTCTAGTCATGGCTTCCTTTGGAGGGCCACATTCTAGTCATGGCTTCCCTTGGAGGACCACATTCTAGTCATGGCTTCCTTTGGAGGGCCACATTCTAGTCATGGCTTCCTTTGGAGGGCCACATTCTAGTCATGGCTTCCCTTGGAGGGCCACATTCTAGTCATGGCTTCCTTTGGAGGGCCACATTCTAGTCATGGCTTCCCTTGGAGGGCCACATTCTAGTCATGGCTTCCTTTGGAGGGCCACATTCTAGTCATGGCTTCCCTTGGAGGACCACATTCTAGTCATGGCTTCCTTTGGAGGGCCACATTCTAGTCATGGCTTCCCTTGGAGGACCACATTCTAGTCATGGCTTCCTTTGGAGGACCACATTCTAGTCATGGCTTCCTTTGGAGGGCCACATTCTAGTCATGGCTTCCTTTGGAGGGCCACATTCTAGTCATGGCTTCCTTTGGAGGGCCACATTCTAGTCATGGCTTCCTTTGGAGGACCACATTCTAGTCATGGCTTCCTTTGGAGGGCCACATTCTAGTCATGGCTTCCCTTGGAGGGCCACATTCTAGTCATGGCTTCCCTTGGAGGGCCACATTCTAGTCATGGCTTCCTTTGGAGGGCCACATTCTAGTCATGGCTTCCCTTGGAGGGCCACATTCTAGTCATGGCTTCCTTTGGAGGGCCACATTCTAGTCATGGCTTCCTTTGGAGGGCCACATTCTAGTCATGGCTTCCTTTGGAGGACCACATTCTAGTCATGGCTTCCTTTGGAGGGCCACATTCTAGTCATGGCTTCTTTTGGAGGGCCACATTCTAGTCATGGCTTCCCTTGGAGGGCCACATTCTAGTCATGGCTTCCTTTGGAGGACCACATTCTAGTCATGGCTTCCTTTGGAGGACCACATTCTAGTCATGGCTTCCCTTGGAGGACCACATTCTAGTCATGGCTTCCTTTGGAGGACCACATTCTAGTCATGGCTTCCTTTGGAGGGCCACATTCTAGTCATGGCTTCCTTTGGAGGGCCACATTCTAGTCATGGCTTCCTTTGGAGGGCCACATTCTAGTCATGGCTTCCTTTGGAGGGCCACATTCTAGTCATGGCTTCCTTTGGAGGGCCACATTCTAGTCATGGCTTCCTTTGGAGGGCCACATTCTAGTCATGGCTTCCCTTGGAGGACCACATTCTAGTCATGGCTTCCTTTGGAGGGCCACATTCTAGTCATGGCTTCCCTTGGAGGGCCACATTCTAGTCATGGCTTCCTTTGGAGGGCCACATTCTAGTCATGGCTTCCCTTGGAGGGCCACATTCTAGTCATGGCTTCCTTTGGAGGGCCACATTCTAGTCATGGCTTCCCTTGGAGGACCACATTCTAGTCATGGCTTCCTTTGGAGGGCCACATTCTAGTCATGGCTTCCCTTGGAGGACCACATTCTAGTCATGGCTTCCTTTGGAGGACCACATTCTAGTCATGGCTTCCTTTGGAGGGCCACATTCTAGTCATGGCTTCCTTTGGAGGGCCACATTCTAGTCATGGCTTCCTTTGGAGGGCCACATTCTAGTCATGGCTTCCTTTGGAGGACCACATTCTAGTCATGGCTTCCTTTGGAGGGCCACATTCTAGTCATGGCTTCCCTTGGAGGGCCACATTCTAGTCATGGCTTCCCTTGGAGGGCCACATTCTAGTCATGGCTTCCTTTGGAGGGCCACATTCTAGTCATGGCTTCCCTTGGAGGGCCACATTCTAGTCATGGCTTCCTTTGGAGGGCCACATTCTAGTCATGGCTTCCCTTGGAGGGCCACATTCTAGTCATGGCTTCCTTTGGAGGGCCACATTCTAGTCATGGCTTCCCTTGGAGGACCACATTCTAGTCATGGCTTCCTTTGGAGGGCCACATTCTAGTCATGGCTTCCCTTGGAGGACCACATTCTAGTCATGGCTTCCTTTGGAGGACCACATTCTAGTCATGGCTTCCTTTGGAGGGCCACATTCTAGTCATGGCTTCCTTTGGAGGGCCACATTCTAGTCATGGCTTCCTTTGGAGGGCCACATTCTAGTCATGGCTTCCTTTGGAGGACCACATTCTAGTCATGGCTTCCTTTGGAGGGCCACATTCTAGTCATGGCTTCCCTTGGAGGGCCACATTCTAGTCATGGCTTCCCTTGGAGGGCCACATTCTAGTCATGGCTTCCTTTGGAGGGCCACATTCTAGTCATGGCTTCCCTTGGAGGGCCACATTCTAGTCATGGCTTCCTTTGGAGGGCCACATTCTAGTCATGGCTTCCTTTGGAGGGCCACATTCTAGTCATGGCTTCCTTTGGAGGACCACATTCTAGTCATGGCTTCCTTTGGAGGGCCACATTCTAGTCATGGCTTCTTTTGGAGGGCCACATTCTAGTCATGGCTTCCCTTGGAGGGCCACATTCTAGTCATGGCTTCCTTTGGAGGACCACATTCTAGTCATGGCTTCCTTTGGAGGACCACATTCTAGTCATGGCTTCCTTTGGAGGGCCACATTCTAGTCATGGCTTCTTTTGGAGGGCCACATTCTAGTCATGGCTTCCTTTGGAGGGCCACATTCTAGTCATGGCTTCCTTTGGAGGGCCACATTCTAGTCATGGCTTCCTTTGGAGGGCCACATTCTAGTCATGGCTTCCTTTGGAGGGCCACATTCTAGTCATGGCTTCCTTTGGAGGGCCACATTCTAGTCATGGCTTCCTTTGGAGGGCCACATTCTAGTCATGGCTTCCTTTGGAGGGCCACATTCTAATATGAAATCCTATCTGAATATAAATGCATGGATTAGCCTCATGATATTACCGTAGGGCAGGAACTCATACGCCTCCATTCCTTGGTGGATCTCACCAGGTTCATTATTTTGTAATGCAGTCCGCTGAAAATGATGGAAAGCGCCACTCTACATATCAATTGACGCTGTGTGTCACAAAACACATTTTAAGACATTCAACACTCCAGTGCCGTCTGGTGGCTAAAGAGGATAGTGCAATTTGTCACGTTTCACGTGTCAGGTAAACCATGCCGAATACGAACTTCCTTCTGTACACAATTACTTCTGCATTGGATTGTTCTGTTTTTTATGTACAAATCTGTAGATTTTGCTCAGTCGCCAGAATGTTAAGTGTGTGTTTGCTACACATGATGGTGGAAGGGAGGAAGGACGTTTCCATGGTAACATTTTCATTTTTCATGGTTGGTGGAAGTGTCCTCACCATGTTTTGTAAGGTTGGTGGAAGTGTCCTCACCATGTTTTGTAAGGTTGGTGGAAGTGTCCTCACCATGTTTTGTAAGGTTGGTGGAAATGTCCTCACCATGTTTTGTAAGGTTGGTGGAAGTGTCCTCACCATGTTGTGTAAGGTTGGTGGAAGTGTCCTCACCATGTTGTGTAAGGTTGGTGGAAGTGTCCTCACCATGTTTTGTAAGGTTGGTGGAAGTGTCCTCACCATGTTTTGTAAGGTTGGTGGAAGTGTCCTCACCATGTTTTGTAAGGTTGGTGGAAGTGTCCTCACCATGTTTTGTAAGGTTGGTGGAAGTGTCCTCACCATGTTTTGTAAGGTTGGTGGAAGTGTCCTCACCATGTTTTGTAAGGTTGGTGGAAGTGTCCTCACCATGTTTTGTAAGGTTGGTGGAAGTGTCCTCACCATGTTTTGTAAGGTTGGTGGAAGTGTCCTCACCATGTTTTGTAAGTTTGGTGGAAGTGTCCTCACCATGTTGTGTAAGGTTGGTGGAAGTGTCCTCACCATGTTTTGTAAGGTTGGTGGAAGTGTCCTCACCATGTTTTGTAAGGTTGGTGGAAGTGTCCTCACCATGTTTTGTAAGGTTGGTGGAAGTGTCCTCACCATGTTTTGTAAGGTTGGTGGAAGTGTCCTCACCATGTTTTGTAAGGTTGGTGGAAGTGTCCTCACCATGTTTTGTAAGGTTGGTGGAAGTGTCCTCACCATGTTTTGTAAGGTTGGTGGAAGTGTCCTCACCATGTTGTGTAAGGTTGGTGGAAGTGTCCTCACCATGTTGTGTAAGGTTGGTGGAAGTGTCCTCACCATGTTTTGTAAGGTTGGTGGAAGTGTCCTCACCATGTTGTGTAAGGTTGGTGGAAGTGTCCTCACCATGTTTTGTAAGGTTGGTGGAAGTGTCCTCACCATGTTTTGTAAGGTTGGTGGAAGTGTCCTCACCATGTTTTGTAAGGTTGGTGGAAGTGTCCTCACCATGTTTTGTAAGGTTGGTGGAAGTGTCCTCACCATGTTTTGTAAGGTTGGTGGAAGTGTCCTCACCATGTTGTGTAAGGTTGGTGGAAGTGTCCTCACCATGTTGTGTAAGGTTGGTGGAAGTGTCCTCACCATGTTTTGTAAGGTTGGTGGAAGTGTCCTCACCATGTTGTGTAAGGTTGGTGGAAGTGTCCTCACCATGTTGTGTAAGGTTGGTGGAAGTGTCCTCACCATGTTTTGTAAGGTTGGTGGAAGTGTCCTCACCATGTTTTGTAAGGTTGGTGGAAGTGTCCTCACCATGTTTTGTAAGGTTGGTGGAAGTGTCCTCACCATGTTTTGTAAGGTTGGTGGAAGTGTCCTCACCATGTTTTGTAAGGTTGGTGGAAGTGTCCTCACCATGTTTTGTAAGGTTGGTGGAAGTGTCCTCACCATGTTTTGTAAGGTTGGTGGAAGTGTCCTCACCATGTTTTGTAAGGTTGGTGGAAGTGTCCTCACCATGTTTTGTAAGGTTGGTGGAAGTGTCCTCACCATGTTTTGTAAGGTTGGTGGAAGTGTCCTCACCATGTTTTGTAAGTTTGGTGGAAGTGTCCTCACCATGTTGTGTAAGGTTGGTGGAAGTGTCCTCACCATGTTTTGTAAGGTTGGTGGAAGTGTCCTCACCATGTTTTGTAAGGTTGGTGGAAGTGTCCTCACCATGTTTTGTAAGGTTGGTGGAAGTGTCCTCACCATGTTTTGTAAGGTTGGTGGAAGTGTCCTCACCATGTTTTGTAAGGTTGGTGGAAGTGTCCTCACCATGTTTTGTAAGGTTGGTGGAAGTGTCCTCACCATGTTTTGTAAGGTTGGTGGAAGTGTCCTCACCATGTTGTGTAAGGTTGGTGGAAGTGTCCTCACCATGTTGTGTAAGGTTGGTGGAAGTGTCCTCACCATGTTTTGTAAGGTTGGTGGAAGTGTCCTCACCATGTTGTGTAAGGTTGGTGGAAGTGTCCTCACCATGTTTTGTAAGGTTGGTGGAAGTGTCCTCACCATGTTTTGTAAGGTTGGTGGAAGTGTCCTCACCATGTTTTGTAAGGTTGGTGGAAGTGTCCTCACCATGTTTTGTAAGGTTGGTGGAAGTGTCCTCACCATGTTTTGTAAGGTTGGTGGAAGTGTCCTCACCATGTTGTGTAAGGTTGGTGGAAGTGTCCTCACCATGTTGTGTAAGGTTGGTGGAAGTGTCCTCACCATGTTTTGTAAGGTTGGTGGAAGTGTCCTCACCATGTTGTGTAAGGTTGGTGGAAGTGTCCTCACCATGTTGTGTAAGGTTGGTGGAAGTGTCCTCACCATGTTTTGTAAGGTTGGTGGAAGTGTCCTCACCATGTTTTGTAGGGTTGGTGGAAGTGTCCTCACCATGTTTTGTAGGGTTGGTGGAAGTGTCCTCACCATGTTTTGTAAGGTTGGTGGAAGTGTCCTCACCATGTTTTGTAAGGTTGGTGGAAGTGTCCTCACCATGTTTTGTAAGGTTGGTGGAAGTGTCCTCACCATGTTTTGTAAGGTTGGTGGAAGTGTCCTCACCATGTTTTGTAAGGTTGGTGGAAGTGTCCTCACCATGTTGTGTAAGGTTGGTGGAAGTGTCCTCACCATGTTGTGTAAGGTTGGTGGAAGTGTCCTCACCATGTTGTGTAAGGTTGGTGGAAGTGTCCTCACCATGTTGTGTGAGGTTGGTGGAAGTGTCCTCACCATGTTTTGTAAGGTTGGTGGAAGTGTCCTCACCATGTTTTGTAAGGTTGGTGGAAGTGTCCTCACCATGTTTTGTAAGGTTGGTGGAAGTGTCCTCACCATGTTGTGTAAGGTTGGTGGAAGTGTCCTCACCATGTTGTGTGATGTTGGTGGAAGTGTCCTCACCATGTTTTGTAAGGTTGGTGGAAGTGTCCTCACCATGTTTTGTAGGGTTGGTGGAAGTGTCCTCACCATGTTGTGTAAGGTTGGTGGAAGTGTCCTCACCATGTTTTGTAAGGTTGGTGGAAGTGTCCTCACCATGTTTTGTAAGGTTGGTGGAAGTGTCCTCACCATGTTTTGTAGGGTTGGTGGAAGTGTCCTCACCATGTTGTGTAAGGTTGGTGGAAGTGTCCTCACCATGTTTTGTAAGGTTGGTGGAAGTGTCCTCACCATGTTTTGTAAGGTTGGTGGAAGTGTCCTCACCATGTTTTGTAGGGTTGGTGGAAGTGTCCTCACCATGTTTTGTAAGGTTGGTGGAAGTGTCCTCACCATGTTTTGTAAGGTTGGTGGAAGTGTCCTCACCATGTTTTGTAAGGTTGGTGGAAGTGTCCTCACCATGTTTTGTAAGGTTGGTGTAAGTGTCCTCACCATGTTTTGTAAGGTTGGTGGAAGTGTCCTCACCATGTTTTGTAAGGTTGGTGGAAGTGTCCTCACCATGTTTTGTAGGGTTGGTGGAAGTGTCCTCACCATGTTTTGTAAGGTTGGTGGAAGTGTCCTCACCATGTTTTGTAAGGTTGGTGGAAGTGTCCTCACCATGTTTTGTAAGGTTGGTGGAAGTGTCCTCACCATGTTTTGTAAGGTTGGTGGAAGTGTCCTCACCATGTTTTGTAAGGTTGGTGGAAGTGTCCTCACCATGTTTTGTAAGGTTGGTGGAAGTGTCCTCACCATGTTTTGTAAGGTTGGTGGAAGTGTCCTCACCATGTTTTGTAAGGTTGGTGGAAGTGTCCTCACCATGTTGTGTGAGGTGGTCACGATGGCGTAAGGCGAGCGTCATGATGTAAAAACACTTTGAATAATGTTGTTCACGTTAGCAGAATGATTGTCCAAGTGAGGAGTCTTCGTGGCCGAGAGCAGACGTGGAAATCCGCGGAGCGTGAACGTTAGCCGCAGGATCCTCAGTGAAATATTGAAATGGACTCTGGAGCGCGGCCACGCCGCCGCCTCCTTTGGCCCGCGGGTCGGCGCCGCTCGCTCGCTCGGCCGCTGAGGTTCAGACGCGGTGCAGAATGTAAAAGTGGATGTAAATGCGACATATTGTGGCGGTTACGGCCTCGCTGGGTTCCTGCCTGGGGGCCGCACGCTCCACTCAGCCGTCATCGGCTGCGACCGCCGCCACCTGCTCGCCGAGGACCGCCCCTTCGTCATTAGCGGCCCATGCTAACTGCTGTGACAGAGGGGGGGGGGCTGATTAGTGTAGATGAATAGTGCTTAATATCATTAGCATCATTAGCATCATTAGCACACGTGGAGGACTGTGACACTTGAAAGCTGTGACATCACAAATATGACATCAGCGTGACACTTGAAAGCTGTGACATCACAAATATGACATCAGCGTGACACTTGAAAGCTGTGACATCACAAATATGACATCAGCGTGACACTTGAAAGCTGTGACATCACGAATATGACATCAGCGTGACACTTGAAAGCTGTGACATCACGAATATGACATCAGCGTGACACTTGAAAGCTGTGACATCACAAATATGACATCAGCGTGACACTTGAAAGCTGTGACATCACAAATATGACATCAGCGTGACACTTGAAAGCTGTGACATCACAAATATGACATCAGCGTGACACTTGAAAGCTGTGACATCACAAATATGACATCAGCGTGACACTTGAAAGCTGTGACATCACAAATATGACATCAGCGTGACACTTGAAAGCTGTGACATCACAAATATGACATCAGCGTGACACTTGAAAGCTGTGACATCACAAATATGACATCAGCGTGACACTTGAAAGCTGTGACATCACAAATATGACATCAGCGTGACACTTGAAAGCTGTGACATCACAAATATGACATCAGCGTGACACTTGAAAGCTGTGACATCACGAATATGACATCAGCGTGACACTTGAAAGCTGTGACATCACAAATATTACATCAGCGTGACACTTGAAAGCTGTGACATCACAAATATGACATCAGCGTGACACTTGAAAGCTGTGACATCACAAATATGACATCAGCGTGACACTTGAAAGCTGTGACATCACGAATATGACATCAGCGTGACACTTGAAAGCTGTGACATCACAAATATGACATCAGCGTGACACTTGAAAGCTGTGACATCACGAATATGACATCAGCGTGACACTTGAAAGCTGTGACATCACAAATATGACATCAGCGTGACACTTGAAAGCTGTGACATCACAAATATGACATCAGCGTGACACTTGAAAGCTGTGACATCACAAATATGACATCAGTGTGACACTTGAAAGCTGTGACATCACAAATATGACATCAGCGTGACACTTGAAAGCTGTGACATCACAAATATGACATCAGCGTGACACTTGAAAGCTGTGACATCACAAATATGACATCAGCGTGACACTTGAAAGCTGTGACATCACAAATATGACATCAGCGTGACACTTGAAAGCTGTGACATCACAAATATGACATCAGTGTGACACTTGAAAGCTGTGACATCACACATATGACATCAGCGTGACACTTGAAAGCTGTGACATCACAAATATGACATCAGCGTGACACTTGAAAGCTGTGACATCACAAATATGACATCAGCGTGACACTTGAAAGCTGTGACATCACAAATATGACATCAGCGTGACACTTGAAAGCTGTGACATCACAAATATGAGGTCAGCGTGACACTTGAAAGCTGTGACATCACAAATATGACATCAGCGTGACACTTGAAAGCTGTGACATCACAAATATGACATCAGTGTGACACTTGAAAGCTGTGACATCACAAATATGAGGTCAGCGTGACACTTGAAAGCTGTGACATCACAAATATGACATCAGCGTGACACTTGAAAGCTGTGACATCACGAATATGACATCAGCGTGACACTTGAAAGCTGTGACATCACAAATATTACATCAGCGTGACACTTGAAAGCTGTGACATCACAAATATGACATCAGCGTGACACTTGAAAGCTGTGACATCACAAATATGACATCAGCGTGACACTTGAAAGCTGTGACATCACGAATATGACATCAGCGTGACACTTGAAAGCTGTGACATCACAAATATGACATCAGCGTGACACTTGAAAGCTGTGACATCACAAATATGACATCAGCGTGACACTTGAAAGCTGTGACATCACAAATATGACATCAGCGTGACACTTGAAAGCTGTGACATCACAAATATGACATCAGTGTGACACTTGAAAGCTGTGACATCACAAATATGACATCAGTGTGACACTTGAAAGCTGTGACATCACAAATATGACATCAGTGTGACACTTGAAAGCTGTGACATCACACATATGACATCAGCGTGACACTTGAAAGCTGTGACATCACAAATATGACATCAGCGTGACACTTGAAAGCTGTGACATCACAAATATGACATCAGCGTGACACTTGAAAGCTGTGACATCACAAATATGACATCAGCGTGACACTTGAAAGCTGTGACATCACAAATATGAGGTCAGCGTGACACTTGAAAGCTGTGACATCACAAATATGACATCAGCGTGACACTTGAAAGCTGTGACATCACAAATATGACATCAGCGTGACACTTGAAAGCTGTGACATCACAAATATGACATCAGCGTGACACTTGAAAGCTGTGACATCACAAATATGACATCAGTGTGACACTTGAAAGCTGTGACATCACAAATATGACATCAGCGTGACACTTGAAAGCTGTGACATCACAAATATGACATCAGCGTGACACTTGAAAGCTGTGACATCACAAATATGACATCAGTGTGACACTTGAAAGCTGTGACATCACACATATGACATCAGCGTGACACTTGAAAGCTGTGACATCACAAATATGACATCAGCGTGACACTTGAAAGCTGTGACATCACAAATATGACATCAGCGTGACACTTGAAAGCTGTGACATCACAAATATGACATCAGCGTGACACTTGAAAGCTGTGACATCACAAATATGACATCAGCGTGACACTTGAAAGCTGTGACATCACAAATATGACATCAGTGTGACACTTGAAAGCTGTGACATCACAAATATGACATCAGCGTGACACTTGAAAGCTGTGACATCACAAATATGACATCAGCGTGACACTTGAAAGCTGTGACATCACAAATATGACATCAGTGTGACACTTGAAAGCTGTGACATCACACATATGACATCAGCGTGACACTTGAAAGCTGTGACATCACAAATATGACATCAGCGTGACACTTGAAAGCTGTGACATCACAAATATGACATCAGCGTGACACTTGAAAGCTGTGACATCACAAATATGACATCAGCGTGACACTTGAAAGCTGTGACATCACAAATATGACATCAGTGTGACACTTGAAAGCTGTGACATCACAAATATGAGGTCAGCGTGACACTTGAAAGCTGTGACATCACAAATATGACATCAGCGTGACACTTGAAAGCTGTGACATCACAAATATGACATCAGCGTGACACTTGAAAGCTGTGACATCACAAATATGACATCAGTGTGACACTTGAAAGCTGTGACATCACAAATATGACATCAGTGTGACACTTGAAAGCTGTGACATCACAAATATGACATCAGTGTGACACTTGAAAGCTGTGACATCACAAATATGACATCAGTGTGACACTTGAAAGCTGTGACATCACAAATATGACATCAGCGTGACACTTGAAAGCTGTGACATCACAAATATGACATCAGCGTGACACTTGAAAGCTGTGACATCACAAATATGACATCAGCGTGACACTTGAAAGCTGTGACATCACAAATATGACATCAGCGTGACACTTGAAAGCTGTGACATCACAAATATGACATCAGCGTGACACTTGAAAGCTGTGACATCACAAATATGACATCAGTGTGACACTTGAAAGCTGTGACATCACAAATATGACATCAGCGTGACACTTGAAAGCTGTGACATCACAAATATGACATCAGCGTGACACTTGAAAGCTGTGACATCACAAATATGACATCAGTGTGACACTTGAAAGCTGTGACATCACACATATGACATCAGCGTGACACTTGAAAGCTGTGACATCACAAATATGACATCAGCGTGACACTTGAAAGCTGTGACATCACAAATATGACATCAGCGTGACACTTGAAAGCTGTGACATCACAAATATGACATCAGCGTGACACTTGAAAGCTGTGACATCACAAATATGACATCAGTGTGACACTTGAAAGCTGTGACATCACAAATATGAGGTCAGCGTGACACTTGAAAGCTGTGACATCACAAATATGACATCAGCGTGACACTTGAAAGCTGTGACATCACAAATATGACATCAGCGTGACACTTGAAAGCTGTGACATCACAAATATGACATCAGTGTGACACTTGAAAGCTGTGACATCACAAATATGACATCAGTGTGACACTTGAAAGCTGTGACATCACAAATATGACATCAGTGTGACACTTGAAAGCTGTGACATCTTTTTAGTCCATCCATCCATCCATTGTCTACCACTTATTCCCTTCGGGGTTGTTCATCCTCTCATCTCTGCACCTTTTTTTTATCTTGTCATCCTTTTTCATATTTAGTCTGTTCATCCTATTATTTCTTCAGTTTTTCATCCTTTCATTTCTTCATCTTTTCAATCTTTCATCTCTATTAGCGATTCATCCTTTCCTCTTTTCACCTGTTCACTCTCCTCTTTTCAGCCTTTCATCTTTTCAGTCTTTAACCTCTATTAGTGCATTATCCTTTCATC
>NC_084565.2:45415000-45437500 GCF_033978685.3 Nerophis lumbriciformis
TGCTAAGCTAACTGTCGACGCTAACTGCGCTAGGGAAGTTAGCATCTTCCTAGCGGCATGCTGTCCCCTGCTGGTGGTCATGTGACCATTACAGGGGTCACATGATGATTTTCCAAAGACTTCCTTGTGGTCTTCCTGTTCTTTATTTGCTCCCAGTCTTGCATAAATGATGTTTTATCTACGTGCCTCCACTTTGGAGCGCTTCAATGGCGAGTCTAGCGACAGATAGAAGTTCCAATTGTGCGCTACTTTGTAAACAGCGGAGGATGCATGTGCATGTACGAGCCAGTCTGCCCCGCAACAAGGGGATGGAGAAAAAGAAAGAAGTTGTTGACGACAATGGCGGACGCGCTCGCAAAGCACTTTGGGTAAATCTCTTCCATGTATGCATAATTGAGTGGCGTCACACCTGGGGAAAAGGAAAAACCTCACAAATTGGGCAATTTCCAAAGGAGGAAGTATGACAGAAGTCAAGATTGTTTTATAAATATATTTGATTTCACATTTTCGGGATTTATGCAAATCCCAGATACACCACAGCAACATTCCTGGAGGAATGCTGGGAATGGTGTGAATGCTCCAATGCTGAAGTTGAAGTGAAATGCAGACAGGAATGGAAGAATAGTTGAAATGTTTGAATTTCCAGGAAAAGCAGAATTTGGCTAAATGTTTTGTAGTTGGAATGGTGTGAATTGGATGGAAAATGATGGAATTGTGGAACTTTGAAAAATGTCCCATTCATTTCAATGGGAATTTCATGGGAATTCGGGAAAAGCGGGAATTTGTTTTTTAAAATGTAAAAGACTTGAATGTCCTGAACAAGTCGAAATGGTTGGTGTTGGAATTTTTCAAATCGGTGGAGAAATGTTGAAGAAATGGTATTAAGGAATTCCTGGAATTTTGGGAAAACTGGGAATTTTTTTCATTTCAAAAAACAACTTTGTTTTTTGTCGTGCTTAGGAGGAATGTTTTGACGGTGGAACGCTTGAAGTGAGATGAATGTGGAAGGAGTAGTCGCCAGAAAAAGGGGGGAAAAAGGTGTTTTAAAAAAAACGGGAATTCTGGGAATTCCTGGAATATTTTTTTAACTTGATAGTTTGAATTTCCAGGACGAGTGGAATATGTTGAAAGTGGAATGCTTTGAATCGCTTGAAAAATGTGGGAATTGTGGAACAATGTCCCATTCATTTCAATGGGAATTTCATGGAAATTCGGGAAAAGCGGGAATTAAAAAAAAAAAAAAATGCTAAAAGACTTGAATGAGTCGAAATGGTTGGTGTTGGAATTTTTCAAATCAGTTGAGAAATGTTGAAGAATTGAGAAATGGTAGTGAGGAATTCCTGGAATTTCGGGTAAACCGGGAATTTTTCCATTTAAAAAGAACAACTTAGTTTTTTTGTGGTGATTAAGAGGAATGTTTTGATGGTAGAACGCTTGAAATGCGCTGAAAAATGTGGAAGGAGTAGTCGCCAGAAAAAGGGGGGAAAAAAGGTGTTTAAAAAAAACGGGAATTCCTGGAATATTTTTTTAACTTGATAGTTTGAATTTCCAGGATGAGTGGAATATGTTGAAAGTGGAATGCTTTGAATCGCTTGAAAAATGTGGGAATTGTGGAACAATGTCCCATTCATTTCAATAGGAATTTCATGGAAATTCGGGAAAAGCGGGAATTAAAAAAAAAAAATGCTAAAAGACTTGAATGAATCGAAATGGCTGGTGTTGGAATTGTTCAAATCAGTCGAGAAATGTTGAAGAATTGAGAAAGGGTATTAAGGAATTCCTGGAATTTCAGGTAAACCGGGAATTTTTCCATTTAAAAAAAACAACTTAGTTTTTTTGTGGTGATTAAGAGGAATGTTTTGACGGTGGAACGCTTGAAATGTGCTGAAAAATGTGGAAGGAGTAGTCGCCAGAAAAAGGGGGAAAAAAGGTGTTTTAAAAAAACGGGAATTCCTGGAATATTTTTTTAACTTGATAGTTTGGATTTCCAGGATGAGTGGAATATGTTGAAAGTGGAAGGCTTTGAATCGCTTGAAAAATGATGGAATTGTGGAACAATGTCCCATTCATTTCAATGGGAATTTCACAGAAATTTGGGAATTCGGGAAAAGTGGGCAATTGTTTTTTAAAATGTAAAAGACTTGAATGTTCTGAACGAGTCGAAATGGTTGGTGTTGGAATTTTTCAAATCGGTGGAGAAATGTTGAAGAAATGGTATTAAGGAATTCCTGGAATTTTGGGAAAACTGGGAATTGTTTTCATTTCAAAAAACAACTTTGTTTTTTGTTGTGCTTAAGAGGAATGTTTTGACGGTGGAACGCTTGAAATGAGATGAAAAATCTGGAAGGAGTAGTCGCCAGAAAAAGGGGGGGAAAGGTGTTTAAAAAAAACAGGAATTCTGGGATTTCCTGGAATATTTTTGTAACTTGATAGTTTGAATTTCCAGGATGAGTGGAATATGTTGAAAGTGGAAGGCTTTGAATCGCTTGAAAAATGTGGGAATTGTGGAACAATGTCCCATTCATTTCAATGGGAATTTCATGGGAATTCGGGAAAAGCGGGAATTTTTTTTAAAATGCTGAAAAAAACTTGAATGAGTCGAAATGGTTGGTGTTGGAATTGCTCAAATCAGTTGAGAAATGTTGAAGAATTGAGAAATGGTATTAAGGAATTCCTGGAATTTGGGGAAAACTGGGAATTGTTTTCATTTCAAAAAAACAACTTAGTTTTTTGTCGTGCTTAAGAGGAATGTTTTGACGGTGGAACGCTTGAAATGCGCTGAAAAATGTGGAAGGAGTAGTCGCCAGAAAAAGGGGGGAAAAAGGTGTTTTAAAAAAACGGGAATTCTGGAAATTCCTGGAATATTTTTTTAACTTGATAGTTTAATTTCCAGGATGAGTGGAATATGTTGAAATCGCTTGAAAAATGTGGGAATTGTGGAACAATGTCCCATTCATTTCAATGGGAATTTCATGGAAATTTGGGAATTCGGGAAAAGTGGGAATTTGTTTTTTAAAATGTAAAAGACTTGAATGTTCTGAACGAGTCGAAATGGTTGGTGTTGGAATTTTTCAAATCGGTGGAGAAATGTTGAAGAAATGGTATTAAGGAATTCCTGGAATTTTGGGGAAACTGGGAATTTTTTTCATTTCAAAAAACAACTTTGTTTTTTGTCGTGCTTAAGAGGAATGTTTTGACGGTGGAACGCTTGAAATGCGCTGAAAAATCTGGAAGGAGTAGTCGCCAGAAAAAGGGTGGGAAAAAGGTGTTTTAAAAAAAAACGGGAATTCTGGAAATTCCTGGAATATTTTTTTAACTTGATAGTTTGAATTTCCAGGATGAGTGGAATATGTTGAAAGTGGAATGCTTTGAATCGCTTGAAAAATGTGGGAATTGTGGAACAATGTCCCATTCATTTCAATAGGAATTTCATGGAAATTTGGGAATTCGGGAAAAGTGGGCAATTGTTTTTTAAAATGTAAAAGACTTGAATGTTCTGAACGAGTCGAAATGGTTGGTGTTGGAATTTTTCAAATCGGTGGAGAAATGTTGAAGAAATGGTATTAAGGAATTCCTGGAATTTTGGGAAAACTGGGAATTGTTTTCATTTCAAAAAACAACTTTGTTTTTTGTCGTGCTTAAGAGGAATGTTTTGACGGTGGAACGCTTGAAATGCGCTGAAAAATGTGGAAGGAGTAGTCGCCAGAAAAAGGGGGGGAAAAAGGTGTTTTTAAAAAAACGGGAATTCTGGGAATTCCTGGAATATTTTTTTAACTTGATAGTTTGAAATTCCAGGATGAGTGGAATATGTTGAAAGTGGAATGCTTTGAATCGCTTGAAAAATGTGGGAATTGTGGAACAATGTCCCATTCATTTCAATGGGAATTTCATGGAAATTTGGGAATTCAGGAAAAGCGGGAATTTGTTTTTGAAAATGTAAAAGACTTGAATGTTCTGATCGAGTCGAAATGGTTGGTGTTGGAATTTTTCAAATCGGTGGAGAAATGTTGAAGAAATGGTATTAAGGAATTCCTGGAATTTTGGGAAAACTGGGAATTTTTTTCATTTCAAAAAACAACTTTGTTTTTTGTCGTGCTTAAGAGGAATGTTTTGACGGTGGAACGCTTGAAATGCACTGAAAAATGTGGAAGGAGTAGTCGCCAGAAAAAGGGGGGGAAAGGTGTTTAAAAAAAACGGGAATTCTGGGATTTCCTGGAATATTTTTGTAACTTGATAGTTTGAATTTCCAGGATGAGTGGAATATGTTGAAAGTGGAAGGCTTTGAATCACTTGAAAAATGTGGGAATTGTGGAACAATGTCCCATTCATTTCAATGGGAATTTCATGGGAATTCGGGAAAAGCGGGATTTTTTTTTTAAATGCTTAAAAAAAATTGAATGAGTCGAAATGGTTGGTGTTGGAATTGCTCAAATCAGTGGAGAAATGTTGAAGAATTGCGAAATGGTAGTAAGGAATTCCTGGAATTTCAGGTAAACCGGGAATTTTTCCATTTAAAAAAAACAACTTAGTTTTTTTGTGGTGATTAAGAGGAATGTTTTGATGGTAGAACGCTTGAAATGCGCTGAAAAATGTGGAAGGAGTAGTCGCCAGAAAAAGGGGGGGGGAAAGGTGTTTTAAAAAAACGGGAATTCCTGGAATATTTTTTTAACTTGATAGTTTGAATTTCCAGGACGAGTGGAATATGTTGAAAGTGGAATGCTTTGAATCGCTTGAAAAATGTGGGAATTGTGGAACAATGTCCCATTCATTTCAATGGGAATTTCATGGAAATTTGGGAATTCGGGAAAAGTGGGCAATTGTTTTTTAAAATGTAAAAGACTTGAATGTTCTGAACGAGTCGAAATGGTTGGTGTTGGAATTTTTCAAATCGGTGGAGAAATGTTGAAGAAATGGTATTAAGGAATTCCTGGAATTTGGGGAAAACTGGGAATTTTTTTCATTTCAAAAAACAACTTTGTTTTTTGTCGTGCTTAAGAGGAATGTTTTGACGGTGGAACGTTTGAAATGCGCTGAAAAATCTGGAAGGAGTAGTTGCCAGAAAAAGGGGGGGAAAAGGTGTTTTAAAAAAAACGGGAATTCTGGAAATTCCTGGAATATTTTTTTAACTTGATAGTTTGAATTTCCAGGATGAGTGGAATATGTTGAAAGTGGAATGCTTTGAATCGCTTGAAAAATGATGGAATTGTGGAACAATGTCCCATTCATTTCAATGGGAATTTCATGGAAATTTGGGAATTCGGGAAAAGCGGGCAATTGTTTTTTAAAATGTAAAAGACTTGAATGTTCTGAACGAGTCGAAATGGTTGGTGTTGGAATTTTTCAAATCGGTGGAGAAATGTTGAAGAAATGGTATTAAGGAATTCCTGGAATTTTGGGAAAACTGGGAATTGTTTTCATTTCAAAAAACAACTTTGTTTTTTGTCGTGCTTAAGAGGAATGTTTTGACGGTGGAACGCTTGAAATGAGATGAAAAATGTGGAAGGAGTAGTCGCCAGAAAAAGGGGGGGAAAGGTGTTTAAAAAAACAGGAATTCTGGGATTTCCTGGAATATTTTTGTAACTTGATAGTTTGAATTTCCAGGATGAGTGGAATATGTTGAAAGTGGAAGGCTTTGAATCGCTTGAAAAATGTGGGAATTGTGGAACAATGTCCCATTCATTTCAATGGGAATTTCATGGGAATTCGGGAAAAGCGGGAATTTTTTTAAAAATGCTGAAAAAAACTTGAATGAGTCAAAATGGTTGGTGTTGGAATTGCTCAAATCAGTCGAGAAATGTTGAAGAATTGAGAAATGGTATTAAGGAATTCCTGGAATTTTGGGAAAACTGGGAATTGTTTTCATTTCAAAAAACAACTTTGTTTTTTGTCGTGCTTAAGAGGAATGTTTTGACGGTGGAACGCTTGAAATGCGCTGAAAAATCTGGAAGGAGTAGTCGCCAGAAAAAGGGGGGGGAAAAGGTGTTTTAAAAAAAACGGGAATTCTGGAAATTCCTGGAATATTTTTGTAACTTGATAGTTTGAATTTCCAGGATGAGTGGAATATGTTGAAAGTGGAATGCTTTGAATCGCTTGAAAAATGTGGGAATTGTGGAACAATGTCCCATTCATTTCAATGGGAATTTCATGGAAATTTGGGAATTCGGGAAAAGTGGGCAATTGTTTTTTAAAATGTAAAAGACTTGAATGTTCTGAACGAGTCGAAATGGTTGGTGATGGAATTTTTCAAATCGGTGGAGAAATGTTGAAGAAATGGTATTAAGGAATTCCTGGAATTTTGGGAAAACTGGGAATTTTTTTCATTTCAAAAAACAACTTTGTTTTTTGTCGTGCTTAAGAGGAATGTTTTGACGGTGGAACGCTTGAAATGCGCTGAAAAATCTGGAAGGAGTAGTCGCCAGAAAAAGGGGGGAAAAAAGGTGTTTTAAAAAAACGGGAATTCTGGAAATTCCTGGAATATTTTTTTAACTTGATAGTTTGAATTTCCAGGATGAGTGGAATATGTTGAAATCGCTTGAAAAATGTGGGAATTGTGGAACAATGTCCCATTCATTTCAATGGGAATTTCATGGAAATTTGGGAATTCGGGAAAAGTGGGCAATTGTTTTTTAAAATGTAAAAGACTTGAATGTTCTGATCGAGTCGAAATGGTTGGTGTTGGAATTTTTCAAATCGGTGGAGAAATGTTGAAGAAATGGTATTAAGGAATTCCTGGAATTTTGGGAAAACTGGGAATTTTTTTCATTTCAAAAAACAACTTTGTTTTTTGTCGTGCTTAAGAGGAATGTTTTGACGGTGGAACGCTTGAAATGCGCTGAAAAATCTGGAAGGAGTAGTCGCCAGAAAAAGGGGGGGGAAAAAGGTGTTTTAAAAAAAACGGGAATTCTGGAAATTCCTGGAATATTTTTTTAACTTGATAGTTTGAATTTCCAGGATGAGTGGAATATGTTGAAAGTGGAAGGCTTTGAATCGCTTGAAAAATGTGGGAATTGTGGAACAATGTCCCATTCATTTCAATGGGAATTTCATGGGAATTCGGGAAAAGCGGGAATTTTTTTTTTAAATGCTGAAAAAAACTTGAATGAGTCGAAATGGTTGGTGTTGGAATTGTTCAAATCAGTCGAGAAATGTTGAAGAATTGCGAAATGGTATTAAGGAATTCCTGGAATTTCAGGTAAACCGGGAATTTTTCCATTAAAAAAAAACAACTTAGTTTTTTTGTGGTGCTTAAGAGGAATGTTTTGACGGTGGAACGCTTGAAATGCGCTGAAAAATGTGGAAGGAGTAGTCGCCAGAAAAAGGGGGGGGGAAAGGTGTTTTAAAAAAAACGGGAATTCTGGGAATTCCTGGAATATTTTTGTAACTTGATAGTTTTAATTTCCAGGATGAGTGGAATATGTTGAAAGTGGAATGCTTTGAATCGCTTGAAAAATGTGGAAATTGTGGAACAATGTCCCATTCATTTCAATGGGAATTTCATGGAAATTCGGGAAAAGCGGGAATTTTTTTAAAAAATGCTAAAAGACTTGAATGAGTCGAAATGGCTGGTGTTGGTATTAAGGAATTCCTGGAATTTTGGGTAAACCGGGAATTTTTCCATTAAAAAAAAAACAACTTAGTTTTTTTGTGGTGATTAAGAGGAATGTTTTGACGGTGGAACGCTTGAAATGCGCTGGAAAATGTGGAAGGAGTAGTCGCCAGAAAAAAGGGTGGAAAAAATGGGTTTGAAAAAAACGGGAATTCCTGGGGAAAAAAATGTTGACTTGAAAAAAAGCTAGTTTGAAAGTCCAGGATGGTGGAATGTGTTGAAGGTGGAAGAGTTTGATTAGCTTGAAACATGTGGAAATGGTGGAAGTTTGAAAAAATGGCCAATTCAATTTGAATGGGAAAAATGTCCCGCAAAACCAGGAATTCTGGGAAATCTGGGAATTTTTGGAATTTGTCAGGGGAAAGCCTGCAATTCCCGAATAGGCTGAACAGTTTGAAGTTGGAACGCTTTGAATGGGATGAAAAATGTGGAAAGTTTGGAACATTCACACAATAAATAGTTGCTTTTGCATAATAAGGCCTCTTTAATACTTTATAAATATTACTGCAAACTCTTTAATACTTTATAAATAATACTGCAAACTCTTTAATACTTTAAAAATATTACTGCAAACTCTTTAATACTTTATAAATAATACTGCAAACTCTTTAATACTTAATAAATAATACTGCAAACAACAACATGAACGTTCACAAATAGTAACATGACTCATTTAAATATTGTTTTGTATTTTAATTAGTGCTGTCAAATTATATATATATTTTTAAATCAGATTGATGAGACTTTTGAATTTGGATGAATCATGATTAATCACAGGTTATGACTTGTTTGCCTAGTTTAAATTAACTTAAAAAGACCCCCATATTTTGACACAAATTACATTTTATTGTCAGAATTAGTGCGTATCGATACTGAAATATTGATATCGCCGATATGCTCCAATATGGATTGTCAAATCCAAATATGGATACTGTATCAACACCAGGAACACAGGGTCAATTCGTCAAAATGAAACACCATGGGTTTATCCCCAGGTGCATGTCTTTGAAGGTGGGAGGGGCCTATGCCCAGGTGCATGTCTTTGGAGGTGAGAGGAAGCCTGAGTAGAACCCACGCAGTCCCGGGGAGAACATTCAAACTCCACACACCTGGGGAATGGAACTGTGAGGCAAGAGCGCTAACCACTGCTCCACTGTATCTTGTGTGTGTAAGGATTTTAACTTGAAAGTATTTGTACAACCTTTCACTGGACAACACACAACATGGCCTTCCTTCACGTGAGCTATCAAAAAGGAGCCTTAAATGCCTTGAAAAGCCGTCCATGTCTGAAAGCACTTGCCACAAAAATACAAGAAAACATGTTAGCTAAAAGTGAACTAGGCTAGCACTTTAGCACAAAGCCCTAAAACATGCTACACATTTAAATCTTTAAATTAGACAGAATAATAGCATACATTTTAGAGTATTTGCATGCTTGACACATTAAACTATTTGCAAATTGAACATGATTTTGTAGGTGTTATCACCGTGGTCATTTAGCTTATCTGCTGTTTGTTGCTTGGCAGGAATACTTTGTGTTTTCTACTCTCATCAACTCTGTCATTTACTGGCTTTTACTCACTTTTGACGGCCAGTGTTTGAGAGTGTGGGCTGCTTGAAGACATAAATAAGATAACTGTCATTTGATATCATGTGGAATGCACTACTTTTGATATTTTGCCAGACACATGAGCTATCAATGTTAACTCCGTATCGCATCAGAAAGAAAATCACTGCTCAGATGTTTTAGGCTCCTTGAATGCATCACAATGATTTGGCCAAGGTTTCCTGGGATGTGAAGTGAATTTCTTTCTTTCTTTCTTTCTTTGTTTGGAAGTGAAATGTCTCCTCACTCATCTTTGCATGCATCCACCTGACCACTGACCGTATCACAACCTTGCACAGGTGAGCTGAACATTGAAACAACGTTGACAACTTGCTGAATGAGCTCCTGACGTTGAGCAACTCAAACCTAACGTTGAAACAACGTGTGCTTTTTGACGACGTTTATTCAATGTCGGGTTGTGACGTTGAATTATGGTCACTTCCCAACCAATTTTCTACAACACAAATAATAAAAACATTTATAATGATATATATATATAATTCACTTGACCTTTGTTCAAATGTCAAAGTGCTATACAGACGTTGATTTGGTCATTTCACAAGCAATATTCTACAACACAAACATAACGTTGACACAACATACTTTTTACAACGTTTATTCAATCAGTCAGGTTGTGACGTTGATTTGACCGTTGCATTACGGTCATTTCCCAACCAACAACGTGGATCCAACAACGTGGTCTCTATTTGCAAACTATTTAGCAACGTTGTTTGACAGTCACTTCTAAAGGACACGTGCGTTTAATCAACCTTGTATCAACGTCATGTGCCTGCTGGGAAGGAGCATGTGGGCTCAAATTCAATTCTAATTAATCATGCATGTACTGCATGTATTGTATATTCTATATATATATTGTATATACTGTACATATTGTATATACTGTATATATTGTATATTCTGTATATTCTATATATATATATATTGTATATATTGTATATACTGTATATTCTGTATATATTGTATATTATGTATATATTGTATATACATTACATATTGTATATTCTGTATATACATGATTGAGTCCATCATTTTTGTGGTGATTAATTGCAGGAGTTAACTGTCATTTTTATCAGCTTCATGTTTGTATTTGTGAAAGATGCAGTATTATGTTGGAAATGAATATTGACGATATTATTGTTAGCACAGTATCAGCTATACATCACGTGATCGCTACTGTAAACATTAGTGATTATAAAGTAGATATTTGATCTTTTAATTCTTAAGTCTGGTTATATTTTTTGTTTTCTTTTGTTTGTGTTTTATTTTATTTTAATGTCAACACAACTCTACACTAAATTGTCTCAAATTATTTCTCCAAAAATACAGTCGATTTTTTTTAATTTTTGGTCTGCGTGTGTGTGTGTGTGTGTGTGTGTGTGTGTGTGTGTGTGTGTGTGTGTGTGTGTGTGTGTGTGTGTTTGGGGGGCGTTATTAAGGGGTGGGTGCTCACCTTGCAGAGCAGCTCGATCTCCTCCTCTTGTAGTTGTTGTGTAGTTGTGTTAGTTTGTTGTGGAGCGGACGTGTCAATCAGGTGTGTGTGACTTCCGCCGAGCGCGCGCACCACATGAAGCTGACTGACTTGGCCATGGCGGGAAAAGGCGCAGAAGGTTCCATCAAATGGCAGCTGTGCTACGACATCTCGGCCAGGACCTGGTGGATGGTACGTGAGTCCACTCGCAACCTTTTTACTCAATAATGCTGGATGCTGAGTCCACTCTCAACCTCGCTATTTAGTGCTTTTTACTAAATGTTTGTCCGTTTGCTTTTCTTCCCAACTTGCGCTAAAAGTTGAGTAAAGACGCGTGAAAGTGCCGCCGTGTTGCTTTTTAACATCATATATTTAACAATCATAATAAATGTGTTGCTTTTTAACATCATATATTTAACAATCATAATATTGTCTTCCTTTAAATGTGTTGCTTTTTATTCACATTATATATTTAACAATCATAATATTGTCTTCCTTTAAATGTGTTGCTTTTTATTCACATTATATATTTAACAATCATAATATTGTCTTCCTTTATATGTGTTGCTTTTTATTCACATTATATATTTAACAATTATAATAAATATGTTGCTTTTTATTCACATTATATATTTAACAATCATAATATTGTCTTCCTTTATATATGTTGCTTCTTATTCACATTATATATTTAACAATTATAATATTGTCTTCCTTTAAATGTGTTGCTTTTTATTCACATTATATATTTAACAATTATAATAAATATGTTGCTTTTTATTCACATTATATATTTAACAATTATAATATTGTCTTCCTTTAAATGTGTTGCTTTTTATTCACATCATATATTTAACAATCCCAGAATATTCTTTCCAAATCATCATCCGTTTTTATTTGCTCGTTAAAATCATAATACGAGGTGGATTTTAATAAGCATAAACGTGACGTTTTTATACGGGATTAATCAAGTCTATATTTATTTATATTCATTTCCGTGAATTATGACATCAAATGTTATTAGAAACTGTTATATTATTCTTATCTGACGTTTAATGTATGATCATTATTTTCGTTACACACATTGTTTATTTTATTATTTTAAGCAGACCAAAAAGAGGTATTTCAATGTTGTATTTTGCTGAATTACATTATTTAGATTCGGACAAGCGGTAGTAAATGGATGGATGGAGGGATTCACTACATTTTATTTCGGTAAAAAAAAAAACTTAAATGAATTTTAATATGAGGACCTTAACATGAACAACAAATGATAAATGATGAAACAAATACGAATATAGTATTAAAATCCGTCAAGTATTTCATGATTTGACATCAATAAAAACATAAACATTTAATTTCTTTGAATTCGCACACATTAAAAAATATATATTCTTCATTTGTACTTAAAAGGAACGAAAGAGTTTGTGAATTAATTTATTCAAATTCATTATTTTTAAACAGTTTGTGTGGTAAATAAACAACTTTGACATGCTCGTTAATTTACATTCAGTCTTATTTTACAACAAATGAATTAATTCACTAGCACTGAATTAAAGTGCGAGCGAATTATTTGTAATTAATTCATTCATTTGTGATTGATGTCAGCAGGAAATGTAATCGGCTTGTGACGATGTGTGTGTGTGTGTGTGTGTGTGTGTGTGTGTGTGTGTGTGTGTGTGTGTGTGTGTGTGTGTGTGTGTGTGTGTGTGTGTGTGTGTGTGTGTGTGCGTGCGTGCGTGCGTGCGTGCGTGCGTGTGTGCGAGTTAAGCTGTCAATCATCGTTTGGCCCCGCCTTTGTGTCAAAAAGAATCACCTGATTGGTCAGCTGACTTTCCTGAACAAAGTCAAGTCAGTGGTTGTTGGTGAAGGGGGCGGAGCCAAAAAAGGCTAGTTTCCTGTCAGAAGTCTCTTCATCCTGCAGGTTGTTGTCATGTTTGGAAGATTAGAGGAGGAAATGGAAGACTTAAGTTGTCTGCTGCCCCCAAACACAAACTATGATGCTAGTCTGCCCCCCTACCCCAAACTATGATGCTAGTCTGCCCCACTACCCCAAACTATGATGCTAGTCTGCCCCACTACCCCAAACTATGATGCTAGTCTGCCCCCTACCCCAAACTATGATGCTAGTCTGCCCCCCTACCCCAAACTATGATGCTAGTCTGCCCCCCTACCCCAAACTATGATGCTAGTCTGCCCCCCTACCCCAAACTATGATGCTAGTCTGCCCCCCTACCCCAAACTATGATGCTAGTCTGCCCCCCAACCCCAAACTATGATGCTAGTCTGCCCCACTACCCCAAACTATGATGCTAGTCTGCCCCCTACCCCAAACTATGATGCTAGTCTGCCCCCCTACCCCAAACTATGATGCTAGTCTGCCCCCCCTACCCCAAACTATGATGCTAGTCTGCCCCCTACCCCAAACTATGATGCTAGTCTGCCCCCCTACCCCAAACTATGATGCTAGTCTGCCCCCCAACCCCAAACTATGATGCTAGTCTGCCCCCTACCCCAAACTATGATGCTAGTCTGCCCCCAACCCCAAACTATGATGCTAGCCTGCCCCCTACCCCAAACTATGATGCTAGTCTGCCCCCTACCCCAAACTATGATGCTAGTCTTCCCCATACCCCAAACTATGATGCTAGTCTGCCCCCTACCCCAAACTATGATGCTAGTCTGCCCCCCTACCCCAAACTATGATGCTAGTCTGACCCCTACCCCAAACTATGATGCTAGTCTGCCCCCCAACCCCAAACTATGATGCTAGTCTGCCCCCCAACCCCAAACTATGATGCTAGTCTGCCCCACTACCCCAAACTATGATGCTAGTCTGCCCCCTACCCCAAACTATGATGCTAGTCTGCCCCCCTACCCCAAACTATGATGCTAGTCTGCCCCCCCTACCCCAAACTATGATGCTAGTCTGCCCCCTACCCCAAACTATGATGCTAGTCTGCCCCCCTACCCCAAACTATGATGCTAGTCTGCCCCCCAACCCCAAACTATGATGCTAGTCTGCCCCCTACCCCAAACTATGATGCTAGTCTGCCCCCAACCCCAAACTATGATGCTAGCCTGCCCCCTACCCCAAACTATGATGCTAGTCTGCCCCCTACCCCAAACTATGATGCTAGTCTTCCCCATACCCCAAACTATGATGCTAGTCTGCCCCCTACCCCAAACTATGATGCTAGTCTGCCCCCCTACCCCAAACTATGATGCTAGTCTGACCCCTACCCCAAACTATGATGCTAGTCTGCCCCCCAACCCCAAACTATGATGCTAGTCTGCCCCCTACCCCAAACTATGATGCTAGTCTTCCCCCCAACCCCAAACTATGATGCTAGTCTGCCCCCCTACCCCAAACTATGATGCTAGTCTGCCCCCCTACCCCAAACTATGATGCCTCCCTCTGGCTCTTCTTTGGAACCGTGACGACTCACTTCATTCTTTTACTTCTTTTAAGAGGCCAACACCAGCGGAGCGTGGCTCGCAATCACTGAGTCACCAACATGCTAATATAGGTAGCGTGATGCTAAGCTAAGCTATGTGCTGCCATTATAAAACATACTTCGATGCTAAGCTAAGCTATATGCTGCCATTATAAAGCATACTTCAATGCTAAGCTAGGCTACGACTGTCAAATAGAGTTCAATACTAGGCTATGGCTGTCTGTTGTTCTTCAGGCCTTGTTGTTGTTGTTGTTGTTGTTTTTGGAAGGACAACAATAGCATAATGACGCCAAAAGTCTCCTCCGCCCCGCCCGTTAGAGTATAGCAGCGTGTACTCACTCCAGGTGGGCGCCACCCCCCCCCCCCCCCCCCCCCCCAACCACTCACTTATTAGAGTTAGCATGACAGGGCTAGTTAGCATGTTGTTTCAAGCTGTCCAGTGCAAGACCACCGTACTGATGTTGACTGTCCAGTGGGGTCTCCCAGCAAGACCACCATACTGATGTTGACTGTCCAGTGGAAGACCACCATACTGATGTTGACTGTCCAGTGGGGGTCTCCCAGCAAGACCACCATACTGATGTTGACTGTCCAGTGGAAGACCACCATACTGATGTTGACTGTCCAGTGGGGGTCTCCCAGCAAGACCACCATACTGATGTTGACTGTCCAGTGGAAGACCACCATACTGATGTTGACTGTCCAGTGGGGGTCTCCCAGCAAGACCACCATACTGATGTTGACTGTCCAGTGGAAGACCACCATACTGATGTTGACTGTCCAGTGAAAGACCACCATACTGATGTTGACTGTCCAGTGGGGGTCTCCCAGCAAGACCACCATACTGATGTTGACTGTCCAGTGGAAGACCACCATACTGATGTTGACTGTCCAGTGGAAGACCACCATACTGATGTTGACTGTCCAGTGAAAGACCACCATACTGATGTTGACTGTCCAGTGGGGGTCTCCCAGCAAGACCACCATACTGATGTTGACTGTCCAGTGCAAGACCACCGTACTGATGTTGACTGTCCAGTGGGGTCTCCCAGCAAGACCACCATACTGATGTTGACTGTCCAGTGGAAGACCACCATACTGATGTTGACTGTCCAGTGGGGGTCTCCCAGCAAGACCACCATACTGATGTTGACTGTCCAGTGGAAGACCACCATACTGATGTTGACTGTCCAGTGGGGGTCTCCCAGCAAGACCACCATACTGATGTTGACTGTCCAGTGGAAGACCACCATACTGATGTTGACTGTCCAGTGGGGGTCTCCCAGCAAGACCACCATACTGATGTTGACTGTCCAGTGGAAGACCACCATACTGATGTTGACTGTCCAGTGAAAGACCACCATACTGATGTTGACTGTCCAGTGGGGGTCTCCCAGCAAGACCACCATACTGATGTTGACTGTCCAGTGGAAGACCACCATACTGATGTTGACTGTCCAGTGGAAGACCACCATACTGATGTTGACTGTCCAGTGAAAGACCACCATACTGATGTTGACTGTCCAGTGGGGGTCTCCCAGCAAGACCACCATACTGATGTTGACTGTCCAGTGGAAGACCACCATACTGATGTTGTCTGTCCAGTGGGGGTCTCCCAGCAAGACCACCATACTGATGTTGATTGTCCAGTGGAAGACCACCATACTGATGTTGACTGTCCAGTGGAAGACCACCATACTGATGTTGACTGTCCAGTGAAAGACCACCATACTGATGTTGACTGTCCAGTGGGGGTCTCCCAGCAAGACCACCATACTGATATTGATTGTCCAGTGGAAGACCACCATACTGATGTTGACTGTCCAGTGGAAGACCACCATACTGATGTTGACTGTCCAGTGAAAGACCACCATACTGATGTTGACTGTCCAGTGGGGGTCTCCCAGCAAGACCACCATACTGATGTTGACTGTCCAGTGGAAGACCACCATACTGATGTTGACTGTCCAGTGGGGGTCTCCCAGAAAGACCACCATACTGATGTTGACTGTCCAGTGGAAGACCACCATACTGATGTTGACTGTCCAGTGGAAGACCACCATACTGATGTTGACTGTCCAGTGGGGGTCTCCCAGCAAGACCACCATACTGATGTTGACTGTCCAGTGGAAGACCACCATACTGATGTTGACTGTCCAGTGGGGGTCTCCCAGAAAGACCACCATACTGATGTTGACTGTCCAGTGGAAGACCACCATACTGATGTTGACTGTCCAGTGGAAGACCACCATACTGATGTTGACTGTCCAGTGGGGGTCTCCCAGCAAGACCACCATACTGATGTTGACTGTCCAGTGGAAGACCACCATACTGATGTTGACTGTCCAGTGGAAGACCACCATACTGATGTTGACTGTCCAGTGGGGGTCTCCCAGCAAGACCACCATACTGATGTTGACTGTCCAGTGGGGGTCTCCCAGCAAGACCACCATACTGATGTTGAGGACGAGTAGCTGGGGTCACCTGGGCCAATGTTGGGCGGGGCTTACAGAGCTTGTGAGGGCTAACTAGCATCATTCGCTGCACATAGAAAGTTAGGGGGAGGTGGTCCCCCCCCCTCCCATGACTCCCCCCTCTGGGGTTGGGCCAAGTCCAGGTCCTGCCTGATGGCTGATGCCTGATGGCGGTCAGGTCAGGTCGGGCCAGGCGAGTTGGTGTACAGATGTTCATGGCAGCTTTGGCAGGGGTCACCTTGAAGAGGCCGTGGCATCATGTACCACCCCCCCGCCCCCTCCCCCGCTACAGCTGGCACCCTGCTTAATCCCCCGCACACGGGGGAGGGGGGGTCACTCTCATGTGAGACCACGGTGGTGCTCCTGGTCTCCGTGGCGACAGTTTGTCATCCTATCTGCTTCATTAAAGCTTCCTCTCTAGTTTCACCTGCACACAGAGGCTCCGCCCACCTCCTGCGCCATTGGTTACTTCCACAGTCTTGAAAACCTTTCAAATCAACCTTTTCAGATAACTAGCACCCTAGTTACTAGTTAACTCACTTTGTGATGTGATGGAATGTGCTTAGCGCTGCACTTTGACAACCACTATTTAGTTAGCTCACAAGTTGATTGGTTCATTTCTAACTAGTTTTTTGTTCAGCTTGTTTCCAGGTTAGTTGACTCTGTTCTAACTACTTTCTGGTTCAGCTAGTCCCCAAATGAGTTGAGTAGTTTTTAAGTAGTTTCTGACTCAGCTAGCTCCCAAGTTGGTTGACTAGTTTAGAAGTAGTTTCTGATTCAGCTAGTTCCCAAATAAGTTGACTAGTTTCTCACCAGTTTCTGATTCAGTTGGTTCCCAAATTAGTTAACTAGTTTCTCACTAGCTTCTGGTTCTGCTAGTTCCCAATGTAGTTGACTAGTCTCAAAATTGTTTCTGATTTAGCCAGTTCCCAAGTTAATGACAACATTTCAAACACATTTTTCATTCAGCTAGTTTCCAGGTTAGTTGACTCTGTTCTAACTATTCTCTAACTACTTTCTAGTTCAGCTAGTTCCCAAGTTAGTTGACTAGTTTTTAAGTAGTTTCTGATTCAGCTAGCTCCCAAGTTAGTTGACTAGTTTCTATAGAAATGACTTATAAGTAGTTTCTGATTCAGCTAGCTCCCAAGTTAGTTGACCAGTTTCTAAGTAGTTTCTGATCCAGCTAGCTCCCAAGTTAGTTGACTAGTTTCTAAGTAGTTTCTGATTCAGCTAGTTCCCAAATTAGTTGACTAGTCTCAAAATAGTTTCTGATTTAGCCAGTTCCCAAGTTGGATGACAACGTTTCAAACAAATTTTTCATTCAGCTAGTTTCCAGGTTAGTTGACTCTGTTCTAACAATTCTCTAACTACTTTCTGGTTCAGCTAGTTCCCAAATGAGTTGACTAGTTTTTAAGTAGTTTCTGATTCAGCTAGCTCCCACGTTAGTTGACTAGTTTGTAAGTACTTTCTGATTCAGCTAGTTCCCAATTTAGTTGACTAGTTTCTCGTTCTGCTAGTTACCAATTTAGTTGACTAGTTTCTCGTTCTGTTAGTTACCAATTTAGTTGGCTAGTCTCAAAATAGTTTCTGATTTAGCTAGTTCCCAAGTTAGATGACGTTTCAAACACATTTTTCATTCAGCTTATTTTGAGGTTAGTTGACTAGTTTCTAGTTCAGCTTGTTCCCAAGTTAGTTTGAGTAGTTTCTGACTAGTTTTTAAAGCAAGTTCCCAATATAGTTGACTAGTTTCTGTTTGAGCCAGTTCCCATGTTATTGACTAGTGTGTAACTAGTTTGTGGTTGAGCTAGTTCCCATGCTACTAACTAATTTCTGACTAGTTTGAGGTTGAGCTAGTTCCCACGTTATTGACTAGTCTCTGACTAGTTTCTGGTTGAACTAGTTCCCACGTTATTGACTAGTTTCTGACTAGTTTGTGGTTGATCTAGTTCTGATGTTACTGACTAGTTTCTAACTAGTTTGTGGTTGAGCTAGCTTGCAAGACTAGCGAGGTAGTGGCAGACTGCGTGGAAGTTGGATGGATGGAAAGAATGTTGGATGTTGATGTGTGACTGGTTACATCCACTAATAGTAGTGGAGCGCTTCACAACTTGATGGAATGTTCCATAGGATGTGCTGACCTTCAGAGGTCAGGGAGGTCAAGGCCCAACTGGTTATCAGAACCAACCAATCTGTATCGCAGCCATAACAATATGTATCACATTTGCTGGATCAAGGATAATGGAAGCCATCATTATGTCTCCACTTGCAAGTAGACAACCATCACTCATTCTTCTGATACTTTATATTAGTTTTAGCCCATTGATATCGATTTCTGCTGGAACGCTCTCCCTGACCACCTGAGGGCACCACAGACTGTGGATGCTTTTAAAAAAGGCTTAAAAAGCCTTTTTTAGATATATGTGTGCTAGTTCTAGCTATTAGGCTGTTCTAGTTTTTATTTATTGTTTTACTATTTATTTTGCTTGTTGGGGGCAGCTATTTGTGGTTCTAGCATTTTTTGTTGTTGTTGTTTTTGTTTTTTTTAAATGCACTGTAGCACTTTGCGGTTGTTTGCTCAATGTAAAGTGCTTTTACAAATAAAATCTATTATTATTATTATTAATACCAAGTAGTTACGAGGGCAGTATCGCTCATACTAATGCTGATACTTAAATTGTTCAATATCATTCAATGTTTTCCCTGAGTTTGTAAACGAAACAACAAAAAATGCCTAAATATTTTATGACAATAAAGAAATATCAATCCAACCACTGTAGTATCGACCATATGCTGATACTACACTTGGTATCGTTGGCCCATCTCTTCTTACATCCCTAGCTTAGCGGCTAGCATGTCCTCCCACAGCGGGACCGTGTGCAGTGGATTATGTTTAGCTATCCTCCAGTGATAATGATACTTAGGTCTTAGAAGTGACTTTGCACTGTGGAGGGATGTTAGCCATTAGGGAGGGTGTGTGAAGTTGTGTCATGAACATGCTCGTATCACAATGATATCATTGATATGGTCCCACCCTCGACCTGTGCATGTTCACTGGAGGGGCGGGGTTGTGAGGTTTGAGTGGCAGGTGACGTCACGCTGCTCCATGACCCTTGACCCTTGCAGTGCTGACGACTCAGCACAGAGCCCCCCCCCCCCAAGGTGTCATGTGACTGCAATATATACCTGCTCACCTGGCGAGGACACCCCCTAGATGGCTGTTGTCTTCATGGTGAGGAGGGGAGGGTCACATGACTCTCGATGATTGGACGCCACGTTTTGGAACAAGTGACTTTTTCTGTGGACACGGCCAATGTCTTTATTGGAGCGGCGCCGTAAACAAAGGAAGCACTCTGCTGCTATCTGATCACACGCTCTCTCCTCACGCCAACAACTCATTAATGTCCGCCATCTGCTCGGACGCCATCCTTGGCGGGTCAGAGGTCAACGCCGCGACGTGACGTCGTCGCTTGTCCAGATGATTGACACCTGACGCCGTACGGAGGCCGTGATTGGCGTCATCCCCCAGGAGGATGTTTAATAAAATGTTGTCCTGGATCTCCGTCTTCATGACGACGCCTGAAGGGGGCAGCGGGGGGGGGTCTAGTGTTTGGGGGGGTCTGCAGAGCAAACCACAACCATGTGTTTCTCCTTAAGCTCTGCGGAAATAAGTTCTGACCCACTTCATCTCGGGAGGGAACATCTATTTATCCGGCCCACAGGCTGGAATCCCAGCCCGCGTGTGTGTGTGTGTGTGTGTGTGTGTGTGTGTGTGTGTGTGTGTGTGTGTGTGTGTGTGTGTGTGTGTGTGGGTGTGTTCTTGTATTTCTACCCTTCTTGAGACATCAACAAGGAGAAGTACCTTCAAGTGATGACATAAATCAATAACATTGCATCTAACAGAGAGACAAATGCTAGAGTCCGTGAACATTGCTCCAAAGTCAGTATTTGTTGTTGCTTTAAAGTGCATCCAAAAGTAAACATTGCCAGGTTAAAGGCAGCAATATATGATGAAACAAGATGGCAGCTAAAGAAGGACTTCCCTATTCATCCCCGCCAGGTGAACATCTGATTTGACCACTAAGACAAGACTATAGTGGACATTAACACTTAGCTGCTACAGCTGCCTTGTCCAAAGTGCGGCACAGGGGCCATCTGTGGTCCCTGACTCCTTTGTCATCTGTGGTCCCTGACTCCTTTGTCATCTGTGGTCCCTGACTCCTTTGTCATCTGTGGTCCCTGACTCCTTTGTCATCTGTGGTCCCTGACTCCTTTGTCTTCTGTGGTCCCTGACTCCTTTGTCATCTGTGGTCCCTGACTCCTTTGTCATCTGTGGTCCCTGACTCCTTTGTCATCTGTGGTCCCTGACTCCTTTGTCATCTGTGGTCCCTGACTCCTTTGTGGTCCCTGACTCCTTTGTCATCTGTGGTCCCTGACTCCTTTGTCATCTGTGGTCCCTGACTCCTTTGTCATTTGTGGCCCCTGACTCCTTTGTGGTCCCTGACTCCTTTGTCATCTGTGGTCCCTGACTCCTTTGTGGTCCCTGACTCCTTTGTCATCTGTGGTCCCTGACTCCTTTGTCATCTGTGGTCCCTGACTCCTTTGTCATCTGTGGTCCCTGACTCCTTTGTCATCTGTGGTCCCTGACTCCTTTGTCATCTGTGGTCCCTGACTCCTTTGTCATCTGTGGTCCCTGACTCCTTTGTCATCTGTGGTCCCTGACTCCTTTGTCATCTGTGGTCCCTGACTCCTTTGTCATCTGTGGTCCCTGACTCCTTTGTCATCTGTGGTCCCTGACTCCTTTGTCATCTGTGGTCCCTGACTCCTTTGTCATCTGTGGTC
Organism: Nerophis lumbriciformis; assembly: GCF_033978685.3. Lineage (NCBI taxonomy): Eukaryota > Metazoa > Chordata > Actinopteri > Syngnathiformes > Syngnathidae > Nerophis > Nerophis lumbriciformis. The sequence goes on from NC_084565.2 coordinate 45,436,473, forward strand.
CCTGACTCCTTTGTCATCTGTGGTCCCTGACTCCTTTGTCATCTGTGGTCCCTGACTCCTTTGTCATCTGTGGTCCCTGACTCCTTTGTCATCTGTGGTCCCTGACTCCTTTGTCATCTGTGGTCCCTGACTCCTTTGTCATCTGTGGTCCCTGACTCCTTTGTCATCTGTGGTCCCTGACTCCTTTGTCATCTGTGGTCCCTGACTCCTTTGTCATCTGTGGTCCCTGACTCCTTTGTCATCTGTGGTCCCTGACTCCTTTGTCATCTGTGGTCCCTGACTCCTTTGTCATCTGTGGTCCCTGACTCCTTTGTGGTCCCTGACTCCTTTGTCATCTGTGGTCCCTGACTCCTTTGTCATCTGTGGTCCCTGACTCCTTTGTCATCTGTGGTCCCTGACTCCTTTGTCATCTGTGGTCCCTGACTCCTTTGTCATCTGTGGTCCCTGACTCCTTTGTCATCTGTGGTCCCTGACTCCTTTGTGGTCCCTGACTCCTTTGTCATCTGTGGTCCCTGACTCCTTTGTCATCTGTGGTCCCTGACTCCTTTGTCATCTGTGGTCCCTGACTCCTTTGTCATCTGTGGTCCCTGACTCCTTTGTCATCTGTGGTCCCTTACTCCTTTGTCATCTGTGGTCCCTGACTCCTTTGTCATCTGTGGTCCCTGACTCCTTTGTGGTCCCTGACTCCTTTGTCATCTGTGGTCCCTGACTCCTTTGTCATTTGTGGCCCCTGACTCCTTTGTGGTCCCTGACTCCTTTGTCATCTGTGGTCCCTGACTCCTTTGTCATCTGTGGTCCCTGACTCCTTTGTCATCTGTGGTCCCTGACTCCTTTGTCATCTGTGGTCCCTGACTCCTTTGTGGTCCCTGACTCCTTTGTCATCTGTGGTCCCTGACTCCTTTGTGGTCCCTGACTCCTTTGTCATCTGTGGTCCCTGACTCCTTTGTCCTCTGTGGTCCCTGACTCCTTTGTCATCTGTGGTCCCTGACTCCTTTGTCCTCTGTGGTCCCTGACTCCTTTGTCATCTG